>NW_021850753.1:293747-312141 GCF_003651465.1 Formica exsecta
TTATATTAAAAATTATAAATATGTGGATGAAATAAAAAAAAATGCACGAAATTTTTCAAATATAATAATAACAAAATTCATCCTTTTTTTTTTATTTGTGCAAACGACATGGTGTAAAAGCCACGTAGCAAACACATTGTCACCTATTAAGAACATTTGCAACTTCGTTGTAAACGTTAACTTATACTGCGTTGCACATCGCTGCATCGTTGTAGAGCTGTTAAACTAATCGCATTAAAAGACAACGCAGAGTGAGAACTACATCCTTCTCTTGAGTATATACCATCCAATTCTCTCTCTCTCTCTTTCTCTCTCTCTCTTTCTCTCTCTCTCTCTCTTTCTTTCTCTCTCTCTCTCTCTATCTATCTATCTATCTATCTATCTTCTTGCGTACTTTCCCTAACAAATTCAGATACTTTGGATAATGCAATAAACTTTGCAAAACGTTTTATAAGTGCTCGTGTTCCGGATGTAGTCTATGTCAGAAGCAGGACTTGGAATTAATGACTAAAATTTGCCTAGATTCCTTTTTGATATTAACCCTCTCTACTTTGACATAGTTTACTAACAGATAATTAAAATAAATACGTTAAGTAATTCTTGTTCACGTACGCAAAATTCGTTATTCCTTCTATTCGAATTCTGAATATATGATTGCGAAAAACATTAAGCTACATTTCTTGTCCATTAATTCTATTGCATCGCCGATGAAGCAAACTAATCACATTAAAAGCATCGACGGCGATTATTTTCTCCGTAGCATTAAATTTTTCACTATACATATACATATATGTATACACATACTAATTTATTTTATACAATTCCTGAATATATGATACAAATAGAATATGATACAAATTTCGCAAAATATTTCGTAACTTTATCAGCACTCATCAATTATGTTTGATGCAGAAACATCACCTATAACTTTGTCACGAAATTTGTGAGCGAAAGAACATCCGATTATTTTTCTGGGGAGTTCTCTGTATAATTTTATTCTAATGCAAGATAAAGTATTATTTTCTTAGCAGCCAAGCTTTGTGAAATAAAGATAAGCGGTGAGAAATAGTGAAGAAGACAAATCGCGCTTTCCATCGGCCGTTGTTAATAGCCAAAGAAGCGTCAATCTAATCGCATTAAAAGATTAAAGTGCGATGATTGCGATCGTCCGCCCCTTCGTTCCAGTCGCACGGTACTTGTCGTTCTTCCATTTGTCACCAGTCAGAAAAATCCAATGGCAATATCGTCGGTTGGGAGGGCCTCACATCGTGTCTTTGGCTGGATAGATGAGAAAAGAGGACGTGTAAGAGAGCAAGAAATTGTGGAACAAGATTGTCAGATCCATAATGACAAGTACAACGGAAAGTAGTGGAGCAAAAAAAGATAGTAAAATGCACTTTAACTGATGTTCGCGTGTCATCTTTTCATCACGGCGCTTTTAAAAGAAAAATATTTAAAAAATGAAAAATGCATCTCTTCGTGCGGTTAAAAGATAACAAGCAAAAAAAATAAGAAAAATATAAAAAATACAATAAACAAATTATATTTATATTACGTACATGATAATATATATGTGTATACAACCAAAAGTTTAGTGCATCCTTTCAGATACACCCTGTATATATACATATAATTTGCAATGTAGCACAAATGTCCTACTGTGTTTTTAAATAATGTAAATATATTAAAAAAAAAAAAGTATTTTACAATCTAAACAACAATAGATAATATCGAGATGCGATACATAGAGATTATATATTTTAATATATATTAAGACAATTTAAATTCTCTTGTTTGACAATTTGACAATTTAATTATTTAGATAAAACGTGAAAATTAATCAAACACATGATCGCTATTTAGTGTATGATAGAATGAATCACAATTCTATTTTCATTTAGAAATTTAATCAAATGATCACGTAATTGAAAAAGAAAATTGGCTCTTTATCGTTGGTTGTAAGGCAGAATTCTTATATTCTTATCTTTTCTTATTAAAGGTAGATCTATCAGATAAGATGTAACGCTTTTTTAATGTATATTGTATATATATATCTATAAGATGCGATACATATACCGAGGGACTGACATTACATTTCAGTGCATTGAATTCTTTGTGGCATAATAATCTACGGCCGAGAATCAAATTTCAATCCTTTTTGTAATATCATTTGTAGCTCCAACCGATCTTTAAACGACACATTTCAACCTCGCGTAAAGTCGACGTATGTATTCGAGATCTCCACTCGTCACGTCTTCGTGACGGACTCGATTTTCGTGCACATAATAACCGCTTCTCCATCGTCACGATATGCCGCTTCATTCAAATACCAAGCAAAGAGACCGTGCTTTCTACTCGTAATCGAGTTTACACTTTTCCTTTCCCTGCTATTTTTTGCTCTACCATTCTGCCAAAAAAAAATTAAGTATAATACTATTCCATATAACTAACGTTACTCAACTTAAGCGGATAAGCGAGTTGTACATAATAACTCGTCTAGAAGTTACACGATTTGATGAGAAAAGTATGCAACTTGTTTACCGTTATTAAACTTATATCTGAATGTGTTTTATGCAGATCTAAAAACAATGAAGGTATATGGTACGTGTATTCGCGCATTTGCAAAATGCTTTACAATCCATCATAGCGATTCGCACGGCAAACAAGTTTCGCAACTATACGCCGTAGGAATGTATAGCTCAATTATACCCGGTAATTAGTTCCGCTGGAAGTTTAAGGGTACATTCAATCATGCGCCAGCGTGTGCAATTATAATAGCGCGAAAGCACTTTTTGTTCTCTCTTAGATTATCTATTTTCTATTGTAAGAAACTGTAATAAATGACGGAAAGAGTTGCTAGCCCTTCTTTTTGAGCAATAAATACTGAAAATTCATAGTAAGCATTTATATACGTACACTTATTGCAAAAAATAATTATAATAAATATGTTATAATAAATATCTAAATTATAATAAAACATATCTTATATGTTTTAACATATTCCAAATTTTTCTCGATATATATATATCCGAAACAATATTACTTAAATGTAATCATTATTTGAATATAAAGTCGCATTTTTTTATTATATCAACGTTTTAAAGAACGTTTTAGAAAAATTATTAATAGTAAATAACAAAGTTTATGCACATGATATAAGATAGTGGAAAACCCAATACGAATTTCAGTATACCAATTCAGTAGATCGAACTGTCGAGCATAGGAATCCAATTCACAGTGCCGTTTTGTGGAGATCAGCGTGAACGAGATTCAAGGGACTCGGGATAAGGGTGGGTTTCTCTGTTGCATGGAACGCTCCGCTTGCCTGAGTTCCAGATCTTACTTTCTTCCTTCTTGCGTGTATGCGACAGGATACGTCACGGAAATATTCAGATTGGAAATTGGTTATATATTGGGGACATTGCCTTTTAGGCTACTCACCAGCACAGTAATATACGCGGATGAAGAAGATTTTAAAGATAAAAATGCATCGCGAATTTTATATCGTGCTTTCTTTTACAGTCTCTCTAAAGGGTGAGCGCCTGCTTAATGCTTCATCTTTTATATAATGGCTAGCCCGTTACGATGCCTCTTTTTGCGCATGAACGAATTCATCAATGTGCTTTAAACGCGGCGCCATTAATCCTTATCGAGGTGTATCAAATGCCAGTCATGCAGGTCAAATTACTCGTAAAATTAAGAAAAAAAGTGCCATATAAAGAAAATAAAATTATACTCCATGGAATATAATTGTTATTAATTATTACAGTAAAGATGGAATTCATGTAGAAAGTAAGATAAATATAAAATGAAGTTAAATAAAGATTCAAAAAATTATCAATACTGCTATAAAAAGTAATCAAGATTTTATCCATCTTGATCAAATTAAGAGCGAATAGATTAAACGATTAAATATTACATAAAAGGGGAAATTTTTCAAATTTGTTTTATTTCTAATTTGATTTTGGAAAGTAAACTTTTTTTTTAATTTTAACTCATTCCTTGCTTCTGACATATAGAGCGCAGAAAGATTCTGATTGCCTAAAGTAATTGAATTCGACGCTGACCTTATCGCTCTAACAATTTTTCGCTTGCAATAACTTAATAACGAAAAAAGACAAATAAACGATTAGAACTGTAAGTGACGTTCGTCAACCTTTGCCGAGACTTAAGTTTTCCGATTCATTAGAGAAACTTAATCCGATATGCCGATATATTCTCTATGTTTCCAATATAGCGATTTATGTAATTCCATATAACTCTTACGCAACATCTACGTGCGATATTGGCTTACGACTAAGCACTACTTATCGCTCAAATTAAATACTCTGAGATATAACGATTAATATTATAATGTATAATTAAAATTGATAAGTAACAGTTCGCTGTTTAATAAAATGTCGACTCACCTCGCACTTGGGATACTCTTCTTCCGGAGTGGGTCTTTTCCACCCGAGTAACGGAGGTATACAAACGAGCGCCGATAACAGCCAGACGAGAGCGATCATGAGCGCCGCTCTAGCCGGCGTTCTTTTCTTCAGGTAGTCGACCGCTTGGGTGATGCTCCAAAATCTGTCCAGGCTGATGAGGCACAGATTCATAATACTGGCTGTACACAGCAGCACGTCCATGGCGGAATAAATGTCACACCACCAATATCCGAAGATCCAATAGCCCATGATTTCGTTAGCGAGCGAGAATGGCATGATCACGAGGCCGAGAAAGAAGTCCGCTACCGCGAGGCTGGCTATAAACCAATTCTGTATGTTCTTGAGCGCCTTTTCCGTGGCGATGGCGATTATCACTAGCATATTTCCCACGACAATCACGATCATCAGCATCGTCGCCAGGATAGACGCAAGTACAATGTGCGGAAGGGTATATCCCGACGGATACAGACTCTCACCCAGAACGATCAAAGTATCGTTATACAAGCTAAGGTTCCAAGGATGACGGTGACTCATGTTGAACGAGTCATTGAACGAACCGATCATGTCCTCCATCGTGTCGCTAAAACCGAAGAGCAACAGACCCTTCCCGTATTCGATCGCGACTCCCTCCTCCGTGCTATTCGATATACCTGTACTCACACTTACACTATCGTTAGTACTGCCTATGCCGTCGACACTTTGTTCACCGCCGCCACCTCCAGTGCCTATCCCTGCCACGTTTTCTTCGCCAGTAAATGCAGTTTCCCCACTCTTTGTCGCGCCTACGGTGTTCCTGCCACAAACTCGACTTTCTGAAGTCTGGCCGCAATGGTGGGAAGCTTCCTTTCTTGCTGCCACGTCGCCCTTTCTCTTCGTTGCAATGCCACGCTCGCCGCCCTCGGTGTATTTTTCGTTGTTTCTAGCAGCGTTTTCGCTCGCTTCTGTCTCTGCACCTCCGCCACTGTGGAGGCGATTAACACGATCGCTGGTAGCTGCCACGGCCTGACGCTCACCGTACGGGATCGCACGTGTCGGGTGGGCCTCGTTACTCGAAAACGTAGAGCCACCACTGATTGGTCGAGACCACGTCATGTTCCCCTCGAAGACGCTCGTGGACGCCGTTGTCGGACTATCAACGGCGATGGTCATAATGCTGCCGAGTAGCGGCATCACTCGCACCCTCGCCGGGGACTGTAGATGCTATCTCGGTAAAGATGAAGCGGAGGTCGTGGCCGCGCGCGAATAGCAACGTGCCCCGGGTGCCAGCTCGAGTAGCAGCAACAACAGAAGGGTGGTGGTCTCGTCGCATCTCGAGGCCAAGGGCGTCATGCCCGTTTCAGGATAATACCATCGTTGTCGAATACGCAAATGCCGCCACACGCGCTCTTCCTCGTCCTCTCGGCTCGTTCCTGTGAAAGCCGTTGTATCTCGTTCGGGATCGTCTCTTCGGATCGAACAATTCGTGAAATCAGTTTTTCTTGGTTTCGACGCTTGTTTCCGCTGTATCTAATCGATGCGTATCTCGAGGAAATGACTCAAATTTATCGATAATACCGCGCTCGATCAGAAAAGTACTTTTCGACCTATCTTTCTTTTTCTCTTGCTCGAATTAAAAGTTTCTCGTGCTGTTACAATTTCGTGTAATTTTTTTTAGGATTTACACTAGCACTCGCGCATGTATTATACCCTTGCCTAGCGCAGCTAAAAAGTGCGAGTAAAGTTCGTCTTCGGCAATCGCTTTTTTCTCTATTGGACCAAATTTTTTAGAATCTAGTTTAGCTTAACTTTAGCTAATTTCGGCGTGATTGACACCTTCGGTTTCGTGCCGCTACGGTGCTGTTGTAACGTTATTTACGTTACTTCTTCGGTGCCGTGGTCATACGTAGTTGGTCTCTGATTTATTGCTTACATGAGTCGCAACTCCGTTTCTCGTATTTCCTGCATTCACTGGTCCACAACAGACTTAACACGGACAGAGTGTACAGAGATTTATGGGTAGTCCGGTGGGCGACTTAGTTAAGAATATCAAGGTAGATAGAGAAAGAGATAGATAAGATAGAAAAGGAGAGAGGAAAAGAGATAGTCTATATGAGAATAAGAGTAAAAAATTGGTCCCCGTTATTTTTTTACCTTTCCTTTACATTAAGCTTGAGCAGCCTACATAGCCTGGAGGCAAATAAAGCGAGAAAAGTTTTCTTGAGAAAGTGTCGACGATCGTAAGAAAATTTCTCTTTAGGACTAGCATAGATCCCCAAAGTAATTTCGCAAGACGACAGACGTTTTGACACGGTCGCGAGACGTGATTTCGTGCAAATCTTGATAATTGATTACGCGCTCGTATGTTTCTCCCTTCGTGACGGAAATGCGATTTCCCTGTCGCTTCTTCTCGCTTTCTTTCCTCGAGTTCTACGCGCGGCTCAACGTTGTTTCACTCTAACGATGCCCGCGAGCTAATTAATTATCGCGTCGGGGCTAAAAGGCTAAGCGCTGGATACCCGTACTGCTCCGACCTGCTTTTCGAATACTACAAAATCAGCGAGAAAACACTTTGACGAAAAATTAGAACGACAGAGATTATAGATTGTAGAACTATGTACACGTAATTATATACGCTACACGTAATATGTAATATGTATAATATGTATTAATACGAGTTTAAAAGTGCTACTCGCGAATTGTATGTGTGTGCATGTCTTATTTTTAATTAGTTTCCGTAAACGGAAGCGGAGTTACACAGAATTAGCGATATATCGATTGTATATGCTTACAAGTGCGTATATTCTTAATCTCTAAGCTCTATTATTGAACATAGAACATGTAGAGATATAAAGTATGAGATAATTAATACTTAATATACAATATATATAGTGATAGAGAGAAGCAAAGAGAGGAAGAAGATAGAGAAATATGGAGAGCAAGAGCGAGAGCAAGCGAGAAAGAGAGAGAAAGAGAGAAAGAGAGAAAGAGAGAGAGAGAGAGAGAGAGAGACAGAGAGAGAAAAGAAAAAATAAAGTAAAATTGCTCTTTTGCTTTAAAGAAATCACGCGCGTTAATATAATATAATAACTTCCCTGTATTTACACCTATTTACACGTCATTAAACCTCATTACTTGAGAATGTGTCCGGTTTACTTGTCTCTCGTTCTAACCCTCCTTCATACGGCACTAGGTCATCGGATTAAGCAGATCCGTTCACGAATTCACTCACGTTTTCGAATAATCTATATTTGTCTACCGCAAAACACACTGTACAATCTCAACAATAATAGAGAATTAATGTGAAAATATTTATCTCATTAATGTCGCATGCTAGTCTTTGTATCGAAATATCATTCGTTGTCCCCGATATATTCAGATTTTCAATGGCAGTTCGTGATATTTGTCGGACGTTCCTTTGCTCGAACTACTTTTTGGATTTGGCGGTTCTTGACGCGGTAAAAGAATCCTCCTTCAATTTCTCCTTGCAAAATTTGTTTTCATCCGATTTGTAAGTCTTTTTATATCGCGCCGTCTCTATTTCGAAGCGAATCACAAAATAGTCAATAATTCTTAATTCTTTCTTTTTCGATTTGATGCCACTCGATTGATTTTGATCCGATTTCCGATTGACGATTTAACGGTGCTACCTTTTCCATCGGCTTTGACAATATCGGAGATCAGCTTTTACTTGAGACATTTCGCTTCTGACGGAGCGCGTCTCGTTTTCTACGAGGGTCGTTATTTCCGCGTACGTATGTTTCCTATCCTTGTATTTACTCAGGGCGAATCTATAAAGCGGCGAAAGTGCACGCAAAAACCTTCAGCAATACCGTATTATGTGCTTAGCATCGCGTTTTTAAAAAGCCTCGGATAGATTTTGTTTCGCCTCTCTGTTTCAAATATTCCAACACCAAAATCGGAATTGCGAATCGAATGCGTTGCAAAACGACATTATCGGAACGGAATTCAATTCGCGCACTTCGATTGGAGCACGATTGGTCTCACGGGGTCTCCCCACAAACACACGTATAACTTTTCGGTTCTTTTAAACAGTCGGCACAATTCACTCGAGCGAGCCTGGCTTGCGAGTGGAGGCTTTTCGCGGCAATTGGATTACCTCGCGGATATTGACAGAAGGGGTTAATATATGACCAGATAAATGACAGAATTAAACGAAGGACTAGGAAAGGATATTATGAATTACGGCATTTGTGTTGATATCAACGACACAGTCGCGTGGCGGGCTGTCCAGCAGCCAACTTCTCGACTTCTCAGCACCACGAGAAGCCTCGGGAACGTCTCGTTTGTCCTCGTGTCTCTTCAACACCGTGTGCATGCGTGCGTGCGTGCGAGTAGTTCGAGGTTGTCTCGTGGGTGTTTAGAAACGCACTGCAGCCGTGAGGGACGAGCCAGGAACTCGGACTCCCTCTCGTGTCGTTCGGTGGATGGAGACTCTCGCAGGATGTCGGCGGAGAGAGAGTGAGAGAATGTACGTGCGCACGTGTCTATGTGTATGTCTTTCTCTTTCTCTCTTTCTCTCTTTCTCTCTCTCTCTCTCTCTCTCTCTCTCTCTCTCTCTCTCTCTCTCTCTCTCTCTCTTATAACTAACGTTACTCAACTTAAGCGGATAAGCGAGTTGTACATAATAACTCGTCTAGAAGTTACACGATTTGATGAGAAAAGTATGCAACTTGTTTACCGTTATTAAACTTATATCTGAATGTGTTTTATGCAGATCTAAAAACAATGAAGGTATATGGTACGTGTATTCGCGCATTTGCAAAATGCTTTACAATCCATCATAGCGATTCGCACGGCAAACAAGTTTCGCAACTATACGCCGTAGGAATGTATAGCTCAATTATACCCGGTAATTAGTTCCGCTGGAAGTTTAAGGGTACATTCAATCATGCGCCAGCGTATGCAATTATAATAGCGCGAAAGCACTTTTTGTTCTCTCTTAGATTATCTATTTTCTATTGTAAGAAACTGTAATAAATGACGGAAAGAGTTGCTAGCCCTTCTTTTTGAGCAATAAATACTGAAAATTCATAGTAAGCATTTATATACGTACACTTATTGCAAAAAATAATTATAATAAATATGTTATAATAAATATCTAAATTATAATAAAACATATCTTATATGTATTTACAAATTCCAAATTTTTCTCGATATATATATATATATCCGAAACAATATTACTTAAATGTAATCATTATTTGAATATAAAGTCGCATTTTTTTATTATATCAACGTTTTAAAGAACGTTTTAGAAAAATTATTAATAGTAAATAACAAAGTTTATGCACATGATATAAGATAGTGGAAAACCCAATACGAATTTCAGTATACCAATTCAGTAGATCGAACTGTCGAGCATAGGAATCCAATTCACAGTGCCGTTTTGTGGAGATCAGCGTGAACGAGATTCAAGGGACTCGGGATAAGGGTGGGTTTCTCTGTTGCATGGAACGCTCCGCTTGCCTGAGTTCCAGATCTTACTTTCTTCCTTCTTGCGTGTATGCGACAGGATACGTCACGGAAATATTCAGATTGGAAATTGGTTATATATTGGGGACATTGCCTTTTAGGCTACTCACCAGCACAGTAATATACGCGGATGAAGAAGATTTTAAAGATAAAAATGCATCGCGAATTTTATATCGTGCTTTCTTTTACAGTCTCTCTAAAGGGTGAGCGCCTGCTTAATGCTTCATCTTTTATATAATGGCTAGCCCGTTACGATGCCTCTTTTTGCGCATGAACGAATTCATCAATGTGCTTTAAACGCGGCGCCATTAATCCTTATCGAGGTGTATCAAATGCCAGTCATGCAGGTCAAATTACTCGTAAAATTAAGAAAAAAAGTGCCATATAAAGAAAATAAAATTATACTCCATGGAATATAATTGTTATTAATTATTACAGTAAAGATGGAATTCATGTAGAAAGTAAGATAAATATAAAATGAAGTTAAATAAAGATTCAAAAAATTATCAATACTGCTATAAAAAGTAATCAAGATTTTATCCATCTTGATCAAATTAAGAGCGAATAGATTAAACGATTAAATATTACATAAAAGGGGAAATTTTTCAAATTTGTTTTATTTCTAATTTGATTTTGGAAAGTAAACTTTTTTTTTAATTTTAACTCATTCCTTGCTTCTGACATATAGAGCGCAGAAAGATTCTGATTGCCTAAAGTAATTGAATTCGACGCTGACCTTATCGCTCTAACAATTTTTCGCTTGCAATAACTTAATAACGAAAAAAGACAAATAAACGATTAGAACTGTAAGTGACGTTCGTCAACCTTTGCCGAGACTTCAGTTTTCCGATTCATTAGAGAAACTTAATCCGATATGCCGATATATTCTCTATGTTTCCAATATAGCGATTTATGTAATTCCATATAACTCTTACGCAACATCTACGTGCGATATTGGCTTACGACTAAGCACTACTTATCGCTCAAATTAAATACTCTGAGATATAACGATTAATATTATAATGTATAATTAAAATTGATAAGTAACAGTTCGTTGTTTAATAAAATGTCGACTCACCTCGCACTTGGGATACTCTTCTTCCGGAGTGGGTCTTTTCCACCCGAGTAACGGAGGTATACAAACGAGCGCCGATAACAGCCAGACGAGAGCGATCATGAGCGCCGCTCTAGCCGGCGTTCTTTTCTTCAGGTAGTCGACCGCTTGGGTGATGCTCCAAAATCTGTCCAGGCTGATGAGGCACAGATTCATAATACTGGCTGTACACAGCAGCACGTCCATGGCGGAATAAATGTCACACCACCAATATCCGAAGATCCAGTAGCCCATGATTTCGTTAGCGAGCGAGAATGGCATGATCACGAGGCCGAGAAAGAAGTCCGCTACCGCGAGGCTGGCTATAAACCAATTCTGTATGTTCTTGAGCGCCTTTTCCGTGGCGATGGCGATTATCACTAGCATATTTCCCACGACAATCACGATCATCAGCATCGTCGCCAGGATAGACGCAAGTACAATGTGCGGAAGGGTATATCCCGACGGATACAGACTCTCACCCAGAACGATCAAAGTATCGTTATACAAGCTAAGGTTCCAAGGATGACGGTGACTCATGTTGAACGAGTCATTGAACGAACCGATCATGTCCTCCATCGTGTCGCTAAAACCGAAGAGCAACAGACCCTTCCCGTATTCGATCGCGACTCCCTCCTCCGTGCTATTCGATATACCTGTACTCACACTTACACTATCGTTAGTACTGCCTATGCCGTCGACACTTTGTTCACCGCCGCCACCTCCAGTGCCTATCCCTGCCACGTTTTCTTCGCCAGTAAATGCAGTTTCCCCACTCTTTGTCGCGCCTACGGTGTTCCTGCCACAAACTCGACTTTCTGAAGTCTGGCCGCAATGGTGGGAAGCTTCCTTTCTTGCTGCCACGTCGCCCTTTCTCTTCGTTGCAATGCCACGCTCGCCGCCCTCGGTGTATTTTTCGTTGTTTCTAGCAGCGTTTTCGCTCGCTTCTGTCTCTGCACCTCCGCCACTGTGGAGGCGATTAACACGATCGCTGGTAGCTGCCACGGCCTGACGCTCACCGTACGGGATCGCACGTGTCGGGTGGGCCTCGTTACTCGAAAACGTAGAGCCACCACTGATTGGTCGAGACCACGTCATGTTCCCCTCGAAGACGCTCGTGGACGCCGTTGTCGGACTATCAACGGCGATGGTCATAATGCTGCCGAGTAGCGGCATCACTCGCACCCTCGCCGGGGACTGTAGATGCTATCTCGGTAAAGATGAAGCGGAGGTCGTGGCCGCGCGCGAATAGCAACGTGCCCCGGGTGCCAGCTCGAGTAGCAGCAACAACAGAAGGGTGGTGGTCTCGTCGCATCTCGAGGCCAAGGGCGTCATGCCCGTTTCAGGATAATACCATCGTTGTCGAATACGCAAATGCCGCCACACGCGCTCTTCCTCGTCCTCTCGGCTCGTTCCTGTGAAAGCCGTTGTATCTCGTTCGGGATCGTCTCTTCGGATCGAACAATTCGTGAAATCAGTTTTTCTTGGTTTCGACGCTTGTTTCCGCTGTATCTAATCGATGCGTATCTCGAGGAAATGACTCAAATTTATCGATAATACCGCGCTCGATCAGAAAAGTACTTTTCGACCTATCTTTCTTTTTCTCTTGCTCGAATTAAAAGTTTCTCGTGCTGTTACAATTTCGTGTAATTTTTTTTAGGATTTACACTAGCACTCGCGCATGTATTATACCCTTGCCTAGCGCAGCTAAAAAGTGCGAGTAAAGTTCGTCTTCGGCAATCGCTTTTTTCTCTATTGGACCAAATTTTTTAGAATCTAGTTTAGCTTAACTTTAGCTAATTTCGGCGTGATTGACACCTTCGGTTTCGTGCCGCTACGGTGCTGTTGTAACGTTATTTACGTTACTTCTTCGGTGCCGTGGTCATACGTAGTTGGTCTCTGATTTATTGCTTACATGAGTCGCAACTCCGTTTCTCGTATTTCCTGCATTCACTGGTCCACAACAGACTTAACACGGACAGAGTGTACAGAGATTTATGGGTAGTCCGGTGGGCGACTTAGTTAAGAATATCAAGGTAGATAGAGAAAGAGATAGATAAGATAGAAAAGGAGAGAGGAAAAGAGATAGTCTATATGAGAATAAGAGTAAAAAATTGGTCCCCGTTATTTTTTTACCTTTCCTTTACATTAAGCTTGAGCAGCCTACATAGCCTGGAGGCAAATAAAGCGAGAAAAGTTTTCTTGAGAAAGTGTCGACGATCGTAAGAAAATTTCTCTTTAGGACTAGCATAGATCCCCAAAGTAATTTCGCAAGACGACAGACGTTTTGACACGGTCGCGAGACGTGATTTCGTGCAAATCTTGATAATTGATTACGCGCTCGTATGTTTCTCCCTTCGTGACGGAAATGCGATTTCCCTGTCGCTTCTTCTCGCTTTCTTTCCTCGAGTTCTACGCGCGGCTCAACGTTGTTTCACTCTAACGATGCCCGCGAGCTAATTAATTATCGCGTCGGGGCTAAAAGGCTAAGCGCTGGATACCCGTACTGCTCCGACCTGCTTTTCGAATACTACAAAATCAGCGAGAAAACACTTTGACGAAAAATTAGAACGACAGAGATTATAGATTGTAGAACTATGTACACGTAATTATATACGCTACACGTAATATGTAATATGTATAATATGTATTAATACGAGTTTAAAAGTGCTACTCGCGAATTGTATGTGTGTGCATGTCTTATTTTTAATTAGTTTCCGTAAACGGAAGCGGAGTTACACAGAATTAGCGATATATCGATTGTATATGCTTACAAGTGCGTATATTCTTAATCTCTAAGCTCTATTATTGAACATAGAACATGTAGAGATATAAAGTATGAGATAATTAATACTTAATATACAATATATATAGTGATAGAGAGAAGCAAAGAGAGGAAGAAGATAGAGAAATATGGAGAGCAAGAGCGAGAGCAAGCGAGAAAGAGAGAGAAAGAGAGAAAGAGAGAAAGAGAGAGAGAGAGAGAGAGAGAGACAGAGAGAGAAAAGAAAAAATAAAGTAAAATTGCTCTTTTGCTTTAAAGAAATCACGCGCGTTAATATAATATAATAACTTCCCTGTATTTACACCTATTTACACGTCATTAAACCTCATTACTTGAGAATGTGTCCGGTTTACTTGTCTCTCGTTCTAACCCTCCTTCATACGGCACTAGGTCATCGGATTAAGCAGATCCGTTCACGAATTCACTCACGTTTTCGAATAATCTATATTTGTCTACCGCAAAACACACTGTACAATCTCAACAATAATAGAGAATTAATGTGAAAATATTTATCTCATTAATGTCGCATGCTAGTCTTTGTATCGAAATATCATTCGTTGTCCCCGATATATTCAGATTTTCAATGGCAGTTCGTGATATTTGTCGGACGTTCCTTTGCTCGAACTACTTTTTGGATTTGGCGGTTCTTGACGCGGTAAAAGAATCCTCCTTCAATTTCTCCTTGCAAAATTTGTTTTCATCCGATTTGTAAGTCTTTTTATATCGCGCCGTCTCTATTTCGAAGCGAATCACAAAATAGTCAATAATTCTTAATTCTTTCTTTTTCGATTTGATGCCACTCGATTGATTTTGATCCGATTTCCGATTGACGATTTAACGGTGCTACCTTTTCCATCGGCTTTGACAATATCGGAGATCAGCTTTTACTTGAGACATTTCGCTTCTGACGGAGCGCGTCTCGTTTTCTACGAGGGTCGTTATTTCCGCGTACGTATGTTTCCTATCCTTGTATTTACTCAGGGCGAATCTATAAAGCGGCGAAAGTGCACGCAAAAACCTTCAGCAATACCGTATTATGTGCTTAGCATCGCGTTTTTAAAAAGCCTCGGATAGATTTTGTTTCGCCTCTCTGTTTCAAATATTCCAACACCAAAATCGGAATTGCGAATCGAATGCGTTGCAAAACGACATTATCGGAACGGAATTCAATTCGCGCACTTCGATTGGAGCACGATTGGTCTCACGGGGTCTCCCCACAAACACACGTATAACTTTTCGGTTCTTTTAAACAGTCGGCACAATTCACTCGAGCGAGCCTGGCTTGCGAGTGGAGGCTTTTCGCGGCAATTGGATTACCTCGCGGATATTGACAGAAGGGGTTAATATATGACCAGATAAATGACAGAATTAAACGAAGGACTAGGAAAGGATATTATGAATTACGGCATTTGTGTTGATATCAACGACACAGTCGCGTGGCGGGCTGTCCAGCAGCCAACTTCTCGACTTCTCAGCACCACGAGAAGCCTCGGGAACGTCTCGTTTGTCCTCGTGTCTCTTCAACACCGTGTGCATGCGTGCGTGCGTGCGAGTAGTTACTTTTCGACCTATCTTTCTTTTTCTCTTGCTCGAATTAAAAGTTTCTCGTGCTGTTACAATATTTCGTGTAATTTTTTTAGGATTTGCACTAGCACTCGCGCATGTATTATACCCTTGCCTAGCGCAGCTAAAAAGTGCGAGTAAAGTTCGTCTTCGGCAATCGCTTTTTTCTCTATTGGACCAAATTTTTTAGAATCTAGTTTAGCTTAACTTTAGCTAATTTCGGCGTGATTGACACCTTCGGTTTCGTGCCGCTACGGTGTTGTTGTAACGTTATTTACGTTACTTCTTCGGTGTCGTGGTCATACGTAGTTGGTCTCTGATTTATTGCTTACATGAGTCGCAACTCCGTTTCTCGTATTTCCTGCATTCACTGGTCCACAACAGACTTAACACGGACAGAGTGTACAGAGATTTATGGGTAGTCCGGTGGGCGACTTAGTTAAGAATATCAAGGTAGATAGAGAAAGTGAAAGAGAAAGAGATAGATAAGATAGAAAAGGAGAGAGGAAAAGAGATAGTCTATATGAGAATAAGAGTAAAAAATTGGTCCCCGTTATTTTTTTACCTTTCCTTTACATTAAGCTTGAGCAGCCTACATAGCCTGGAGGCAAATAAAGCGAGAAAAGTTTTCTTGAGAAAGTGTCGACGATCGTAAGAAAATTTCTCTTTAGGACTAGCATAGATCCCCAAAGTAATTTCGCAAGACGACAGACGTTTTGACACGGTCGCGAGACGTGATTTCGTGCAAATCTTGATAATTGATTACGCGCTCGTATGTTTCTCCCTTCGTGACGGAAATGCGATTTCCCTGTCGCTTCTTCTCGCTTTCTTTCCTCGAGTTCTACGCGCGGCTCAACGTTGTTTCACTCTAACGATGCCCGCGAGCTAATTAATTATCGCGTCGGGGCTAAAAGGCTAAGCGCTGGATACCCGTACTGCTCCGACCTGCTTTTCGAATACTACAAAATCAGCGAGAAAACACTTTGACGAAAAATTAGAACGACAGAGATTATAGATTGTAGAACTATGTACACGTAATTATATACGCTACACGTAATATGTAATATGTATAATATGTATTAATACGAGTTTAAAAGTGCTACTCGCGAATTGTATGTGTGTGCATGTCTTATTTTTAATTAGTTTCCGTAAACGGAAGCGGAGTTACACAGAATTAGCGATATATCGATTGTATATGCTTACAAGTGCGTATATTCTTAATCTCTAAGCTCTATTATTGAACATAGAACATGTAGAGATATAAAGTATGAGATAATTAATACTTAATATACAATATATATAGTGATAGAGAGAAGCAAAGAGAGGAAGAAGATAGAGAAATATGGAGAGCAAGAGCGAGAGCAAGCGAGAAAGAGAGAGAAAGAGAGAAAGAGAGAGAGAGAGAGAGAGAGAGACAGAGAGAGAAAAGAAAAAATAAAGTAAAATTGCTCTTTTGCTTTAAAGAAATCACGCGCGTTAATATAATATAATAACTTCCCTGTATTTACACCTATTTACACGTCATTAAACCTCATTACTTGAGAATGTGTCCAGTTTACTTGTCTCTCGTTCTAACCCTCCTTCATACGGCACTAGGTCATCGGATTAAGCAGATCCGTTCACGAATTCACTCACGTTTTCGAATAATCTATATTTGTCTACCGCAAAACACACTGTACAATCTCAACAATAATAGAGAATTAATGTGAAAATATTTATCTCATTAATGTCGCATGCTAGTCTTTGTATCGAAATATCATTCGTTGTCCCCGATATATTCAGATTTTCAATGGCAGTTCGTGATATTTGTCGGACGTTCCTTTGCTCGAACTACTTTTTGGATTTGGCGGTTCTTGACGCGGTAAAAGAATCCTCCTTCAATTTCTCCTTGCAAAATTTGTTTTCATCCGATTTGTAAGTCTTTTTATATCGCGCCGTCTCTATTTCGAAGCGAATCACAAAATAGTCAATAATTCTTAATTCTTTCTTTTTCGATTTGATGCCACTCGATTGATTTTGATCCGATTTCCGATTGACGATTTAACGGTGCTACCTTTTCCATCGGCTTTGACAATATCGGAGATCAGCTTTTACTTGAGACATTTCGCTTCTGACGGAGCGCGTCTCGTTTTCTACGAGGGTCGTTATTTCCGCGTACGTATGTTTCCTATCCTTGTATTTACTCAGGGCGAATCTATAAAGCGGCGAAAGTGCACGCAAAAACCTTCAGCAATACCGTATTATGTGCTTAGCATCGCGTTTTTAAAAAGCCTCGGATAGATTTTGTTTCGCCTCTCTGTTTCAAATATTCCAACACCAAAATCGGAATTGCGAATCGAATGCGTTGCAAAACGACATTATCGGAACGGAATTCAATTCGCGCACTTCGATTGGAGCACGATTGGTCTCACGGGGTCTCCCCACAAACACACGTATAACTTTTCGGTTCTTTTAAACAGTCGGCACAATTCACTCGAGCGAGCCTGGCTTGCGAGTGGAGGCTTTTCGCGGCAATTGGATTACCTCGCGGATATTGACAGAAGGGGTTAATATATGACCAGATAAATGACAGAATTAAACGAAGGACTAGGAAAGGATATTATGAATTACGGCATTTGTGTTGATATCAACGACACAGTCGCGTGGCGGGCTGTCCAGCAGCCAACTTGTCGACTTCTCAGCACCACGAGAAGCCTCGGGAACGTCTCGTTTGTCCTCGTGTCTCTTCAACACCGTGTGCATGCGTGCGTGCGTGCGAGTAGTTCGAGGTTGTCTCGTGGGTGTTTAGAAACGCACTGCAGCCGTGAGGGACGAGCCAGGAACTCGGACTCCCTCTCGTGTCGTTCGGTGGATGGAGACTCTCGCAGGATGTCGGCGGAGAGAGAGTGAGAGAATGTACGTGCGCACGTGTCTATGTGTATGTCTTTCTCTTTCTCTCTTTCTCTCTTGTGCGTGTATACGTTTGCGTTGTATGTGTATGTGTGTATCGGTGTGCCGTATATCCTGTACGCGTGTTCATGTATATGTGAAAGGGGGGAGCGTTAGGGAGGG
>NW_021850753.1:313162-339824 GCF_003651465.1 Formica exsecta
GGAAAGAGAGCTTGCTTGGCTCACTGGAAGCTGACTGTTGGCCCGACCGATCGCTCCGTCCGATGGTACCAGCGTCGGGGCGCCGTCTGAGTCGCGGAACCTGGGGCGCAAGCGTCGGGACGCCACCAGTATCCGACAGCACCGTCGCGGACCGACAGTCGACTTTGGACCATCGACCGATCGGTCTCCGTAACGAAAATAATGTTACTACTCCGATATTCTGTCACGAATAACATCAGTTAGAATGTCCTCACATCGGCCATTGTGCCTTTCATATTTTTATTGCCACTGTTGTGTTTATATGAACGCTCTGTAATTATTATTATCACAAACTCGAGTTTCTCAAATTATTATAGCGTCTAATGTTTATAATAATATGATTATTATGATTATATTAATTTAGACTTTTTTTAAAAATAATCTGTCGGAATGTTTCTATATATATTTGCCTAAGTGATTGTAAAATTCTCCTATAATCATATACCTGAAGCACAAAGGCGAGATTATATCTGAACTAAAGAGGAGATACCACTTTCATATACTTTCAATAATTGCTTCGTGCATCAGTTATCGCTTATCGACAATATTAGAAAGAACAATCAGTTTTTAATCAATTCTTCTTTATATATAGAAGTAACATTTAAATCTATATATTTGACTATTACAAATATTTTGCCGGCATATCAGGGAGAAATGAGAACACTGAGAAAATATATATGACACAAAAAAAACAAATGGAAAATATTACATTAATAAATATTAAACCAGATATAACATAAATAGATATTCAACTAAAAAATATTAATTGCATTATACTTTGTATAACACGATTATGAATAGTGATGTGTTGCCATTATATTATTCCCAAGAGTAATATGGGAGAGAAAAAAGTAAATTGTCGCTCAAATATTGTATAAAATATAATTTAAAAATTTATGGATTTACATCTCTCGTTTTCTAAAGAATTATTACTGTCTGCAAAAAATATGAGAGTGGTAAAGAGATGCATACACTGTTTTTTTCTGATTTCTATTTAAATTTAAATCTGATACAAATGTATAATTTTTCATGACAGAGAAATTAAAGTAAAAGAAATAATCTAAAAAAAAAAAAAAAAACACAAAAAAGCACATAAGAACAATTCCATTATTTTCGATAACAAAGTAAGGCCGCTTACTGTTTTCTCGCTCAATTAAAATCTTATTCAAGTGGTAAAATATAATTGTAGATCTTTAAAAACGACACTGGAGCAAAATTATCGTAGACTTTATATCACTGTGTTATGTCAGTGTAATCGATTCTGTTGCTACAATTTTCTAATAAGAAAAATTTTGATCAGGAAAGAATACAGATTTCATGTTTCATTTTAATTTTATACAATTATTATTAATTTTATTCAATTATTTAGTCAATTTATATATTTAATAACTGTTTCTTTACACGCTACTATTTATGCACACTAATAAACATATTCGAGCTTCTATTTTTGCATTGTATTTATATCCTTTTTATTTGCTGGAAATGCATTCCATTGTCGGATAACAAAGCGCAAGTGTGACACGTTCAAATTTATATATATTCTAACTAGATTAAAATATTTTTACGCCACCTATAGTTTAGTCTAACTTTGCCTTTACGTAAATATTTTCTACGTCTCGAATCTATCGATTGTTATATATGCTCCATATCAAAGCAGATAATGTTAGAAACAGCAACTTCACTTTGAAATTTACAAGTTGCAAACTCATGAGTGGTGTGTTTTCGCTTTAAACTGCAAACTCATGTTTTGTGCATTATCTATAACGAAAACCATATTTCATTGCGCTTCACAGAAATTGCATGCTCGATTCTTTTATAGAAACTGCACTGGCCGATAATCTTAATTCAGCCGAGCAGAATCTTGATCCCTTCCTATAATCCAATTTTATAGGTGAAAACTCAGTATTATTTTATCAAATAAATATTGGATTTTTCTACATTCTTCTTCAATAAAAGTTATTTTG
Source organism: Formica exsecta (assembly GCF_003651465.1). Classification (NCBI taxonomy): domain Eukaryota; kingdom Metazoa; phylum Arthropoda; class Insecta; order Hymenoptera; family Formicidae; genus Formica; species Formica exsecta. Next base: position 315,166 of record NW_021850753.1, read on the forward strand.
ATCGTGACTGGTTCTAAAGAAAGAATATTTTTCTGTTGAAAATGGATAGTCAATAAAAAGATCACAACCCTTCGTTTCCCGTCGATAACTACTATTGAGAGAAAAATTCGATGACATGTTTTTGCTTCAAGAAAATCTTCAACAATAATTTATAGAACGTATATAGATATTTTTTTTTCCAAAGAAATTACATTTTATATTAAATTTATATTATCATATTATAGTGTAGGTATGTGATGAAAAAAATATTGTACTATACGTTTGTATAGTTACCGGATTTAATTGACTGGAAAAATGCATATTTTTATAATTTATTACAAAGTCTGACTATTTCTTCTTTTGGAAATATTAATGCATAAGTAAGGCTATTCATACCATAAAAATGCCAGCATATGAAATATTTTTTCGTATATTTTATGCTTTCGGCGATATTCGTAGGGAATCGAATACCTCAATTTACCATTGAGGCTATTTCAACTCCAAACCTGCAAACGATCATGTATAAAAAATATGTACCTTTTATTTTGAATTATTGCATCATATATCCAAAACTTATAAAAATTGAAAAAGATATGTCTGACCTTTCTCTTCTTAAAATAGCCATTTTAATATATTTCTTTTAATTCACCTCTATTGTTTTCATCGGTAAATCATATTCGGATAATCGATAACGCGTTTTAACATATTTCTCAAGTTAATGTGATGCAAAAACAACCTGTCAATGGGTTGATTAAAGAACTTTGAAATTAACAAACTTTCTACTGTCCTTATGTTGATCACTGAACTAGATAACGAGCCGCTGCATAACATTATCTATGCAAAGAAAAGAAACTTTTTTATTATAACCGCAGCTGCTTAAATAATAACATTAAGTACAATGTAGTTCATAATGATATCGATAAAGATTTTAGCATTAAACTTGTAAAAATGTTAATATCGCTTAAACTTAAAATCCACGTTGTATAAAATATTACGATTGATCAGCTCTCTTTTTAATTAGAGAAGCGATTATAAACTTTGTTATAATATAATATAACGTGCGAATAAATGCAATTGCACTTATATAAAGCTGAGCAATTAATTTACGCACTTTATCGACTTGGGATGCCGGCAACCCCAATCGAGAGGCTCCAAACCTCGTTCGGCTTTTAACTCGATATACATACGTGTAGATCCGATAAAGCGAGAAGATAACGCGCGTATATATTTCCGTTCTTCTTCTTGATTCTGCCGCGTCAACGTTGACTCGGCACTCGGCACCGCCTGCTCGTCTGTTATTCTCTGCTCTGTACCTACCTCTCTTAGTCTTTCTGTCCGCCTCTTTGCCGAAAGTTTCTCCCGGGTAAGTTCGGGATATCGTCGTAACTCTCTACTGGGCGACATGCAAGTCCGTGGCTCCCATCGCGCGTTGGCGTGACCATTGGTGAAAGACGTCGGTGCACGTGTATCGACATTGTTCTCGCTCTCGAGAACATGCAACCATGGCCGAGAAACTAGTTACGAACTAGTCCTCCCTTTCGGCCCTGTCTTTATGTCGAGATACTACACATATACGCGCGCATCGAATCTCCTCGAATGCTACCAAATTCGATTGCAACAAAGTGCCAGTTAGCAATTGTGCTGATTCGTCGGTGACTTCTACCGATCAAGCGGAACGTGTTCTCGACGTATTTGAATTTGGGCGACGTAGATACTGTCCGGCATCAATAATAGATCCCAGAGCATATGCTTCAAAAAACTTGTCAGAAAAAGATCTTGTGCGTGCTGTAAAAATCTACCATTAGTGATTTTTATTGATGAATTGGCGAATATTTGGAATAATGCTGCATATATTCGATAAATATTAACAATGCCATCCTATCGGAATATCAATCGCTTCAAAATCTGTAGAATAATCGCAATTGCGTTGCCGGTCATTCCGTATTCTGTATGGAATAAGTCTGAGAATATGCCAATATCAATCGCAAATATCAATCAATGTTTGAACGCTCTGAAACGACTATGCTTCCGAGAAATTTATAGACACACCGCATTGATGATTATTACTTGCAAATGTTTCCAGGAATATCAGAACGCAAATATACTGTGCCCGAATATGTGAAATAAAATTAGATCAGATAGATTGATATAATTTTCATTAAGCGTAAGAGATATCCTCTAAGTTATGCGATAACTGTATTTATATCCGTCTACACACACTGGATTCATGAAAATGTAATAGGCTCAAATATTAATTCTATTTCATTTTTAGAGTACTATTCTAGTATGTATGTATTTTTGAAATAAATGCTTCCACATTTAAAGTGGTCTATAAACGTGACTTCTTGAATTCTTTTTGAATATCAAATTTATATCAGTTTATTATGTTTATATAAGCAAAATAAAATATGTTTAGTTACAGTTTTATAGCTGGATATTTATTCAATTAATATTCATACGTGTCTGCCATATATGTACAAACAAAGAAGAGAAATGTTGCATATTGAATTTTGTACATCGTAATTCTTAATTGGTACACATAAACTTCACACCTGACTTCTCGGAAACACGTGCAAATGGCGGAGCCAATAATACAAACAGTGCGCGCGTATTTTAATTAGCATCTGTCAAGGAAAATTCCGTTGTGCCCATTATGCTGATACTTCACGCGTGTCGAAAATATTTGCAAATATTCGCGTCATGACCTGAATTTATTATAATACAGAAACGTGCAACAAATATATCGGCAAATAGCGATCAAAATTGCAATATTGAAAATGCAATAAAATGATATATGACCGAGATAACGTATGGCTATTTATCATCGCGATTTAATCATGCATTTTGCTGGATGTGAAAAGATATAAGAAAAATGACACATAATTCCTTAATATTGAGTATACTATCGAGAGAAACGACGAGATGGGCCGAGATGGAGATACGCCTCTAACTGAATTATTTCATTAAATTCTCTCGATTGTTCTTCAATATCTCGATAACTCGCGTGTTAGTCGTCGGCTCCGATTAATAAAAGTAAAAGATCAAGCTCTCAATATTCCGTTCTTCATAACAGAAAACTTTTTCAGATATTATTAAGATGTGCAAAAAACAAGTTAAATATTTTTTCTTTTTGCAAAAAAGTTAACAATAATTGAAAAAGGCGTAATTGGTCAATTTAATTAAATCTTATATCCGCACACGGTTTGCGCTTTCTCTCTCTTTTTATGAGTCTTTTCTTCTGATAAAGATGAATTGTTATAATCTATTCATGTTGATAATTGCATTATCTTTATGCAAAATCATGCCAATGCAAGAGAAATTTATATATGTTTTCGCAACAATTTGGGGCAGTATTACAATATGTTATTTTGCACCTGAGAATATAATAACTTATTGTGAATTGTTATGTTTACATCAGCCTTGCATCTGGATTTGCAATAATATATCTCACGAATAGTTTTGTAATTTTGTAATTAGTTTTGTAGTAATTTAAAACTAAATTTTATAAATTCTAATCCCAAAATTGATCATATTTTCTAAAAACTGTAATTAAAAACATTTATTTATTATTAATCTTCAAATTACAATTTTATTCAAAAAATTAATTCTTATGTGCTTAAACATTATAATATATATCTTTGGGACTTTTATTAATAATAATAATAAATGTAATAAGCTATGCAACAATTTGGGGCAGTATTACAATATGTTATTTTGCACCTGAGAATATAATAACTTATTGTGAATTGTTATGTTTACATCAGCCTTGCATCTGGATTTGCAATAATATATCTCACGAATAGTTTTGTAATTTTGTAATTAGTTTTGTAGTAATTTAAAACTAAATTTTATAAATTCTAATCCCAAAATTGATCATATTTTCTAAAAACTGTAATTAAAAACATTTATTTATTATTAATCTTCAAATTACAATTTTATTCAAAAAATTAATTCTTATGTGCTTAAACATTATAATATATATCTTTGGGACTTTTATTAATAATAATAATAAATGTAATAAGCTATTGAAAAATAACGAATAAAATCACAAACATAAATGAAAAATTGTTATTTCACAAGAATAATTCACGAGATTGACAAGTTGCACATTTAATGAGAAATAAAAAATATGTTAGCAAGACTAGACTACATGTAATATAATTCCACATTATCTTTTTCAATAAAATTATTCCGAGAGGTAAAAAAACTAAGATCAAAGTGCATTTACACCGTTGGTCAATAACTCGTCCGAGTTTTTAAGTATATTTTACTAAAAAAGGAAGTTCACACTCATTGAGCATTTTATCTCGCATGCTAAAAACGACAAAAAATCAGTCATCAATACGGATTCTGCGACTTTTAACGAAAATACGCAAAGGTTGACGTAGCGTTTTATATTTCTCTCTTCAAGCGGCAGAAATATTTTCACATTTGTATAGGCAAATTTTCGACGGATATTATTGAAATAGAATAACGTGATATGAAATTTATCTCTTATTTGAAAAAGATCTTTTTTAGTCGCCTTTCTAAGGAAATACATCTCCAACGAAATTTTGCTACGATATATTTAAGTATTTAAAGTTACGAGAACCATTTTCTCTTGTCTTCATGTCGTGTCTTTATTAAAAATTGAAGTGAGCTGATTACGCAAGAAGTAATGCATTAATCAAATACCGATATAGATAAGAAGCGTCATGAAATGCAACCTCTCCTTCTCTCTCTGTCTCTCAACTGCTTCCATTATTACATCCCCGTGTCTCAGAGCTTCCGACACATGCTCGAAACAAATCATCCATTTCCGTCTACCGCGGAATTTACTTCCGCAATTGCGTTGCAATCGTCCTCGAGGTCGACGATGCCTCCTCCACGGATGCGATCGTGATCGATCTTCCGGCGTAGTTTCGCGGATGCGCCGAGAATATCCCGACATACCTCTTCGCGATCTCCGTGGAGCGATCAAATCGCTTTCGCAGCCGATCGCGATGCTCGTTCGTACATATATATATATATATATATATATCACGGAGCGAGTGCGCTTTCCATGTAGCGTACACGTAAGTCGCCGTTCGCGTTCTAAGAATCTCGAACATCCTGTTAAACGGAAATTCCTACCACGGTTTCCGCCGTTCGATCCGTATGCGCCCTTTCACACGTGCGGTTTATACTGGGTGTGTCTAATGTGCCATCTCGGCACACGCTCTTCCAATCTGTCGTGCGAATGAAGGGCGGAAAATTGAGGTACAATTTCGATAAATGCACCGACAACGGAGTGCCCGATGCTGCACTGTCAAACGCAGGTAAAAGCGCCATTAGACGGAAAACGGCCCTTTTCCGCCGCAAAAAACAAATTGCCGAGCACGTTTACGGCAAACCGGTTCTTGTATCGGATGTCTTGCCGCATTCGAGTTTTATTACGTCAAAAAAAAAAAAAAAAAACTGATTACATGCGACACTTTACTCTAACGTAATATCATATTCTTACAATAATGTATTCTGTCTTCACACAATTTAACGTGTATGCGTGTAAAAATACTCTCCAAATATAACTCATTACATTACATTACCATTCAAGTCTCGCAATGGTTATTCCACATAGAGTGTATTCCGTAGAACTTTATTTAATCAAAAAGAATACTCTACTTCGGCCGCAGTGACAAGTACTAAAGTAATATATCCCGCGCGCGAGGATATCATTCCCGCAATAATTTTTTAATGATCTGTGAAACGCAAGACACGCAAGCATGCACATTTAAAGCGTTTCTCATTAACTCTATGATTCTCTCGCTCTTTGTTATGATTGCCGCAAACAGATCAAGACCTTTTTGCGTTTTTTTTTTTTTTTTTTTTTTTTTTTATACCACTTCGAAGAATATCCGCTGGCCGCGGTTAATTCGCTGTTAAGCGATAACAGAGGAATAAGAGGGCTCGCCGAACAATGAACCCGAGCGTCTCTCGAGGACGACGATGACGGCGCGCACGTGGGCCACTTTTTACCCTTGACATCGTCGCGACCACTTGCCGAAGGGCAAGACAACGTTCCTTGGAAGAAAGCGACGTTAGTTTTCGGGACAGTGCCGTGCGATGATACAGTCTGGATCAACGGCCCGTCCCACATGTTGCACATTCTTTTGCCGGATGCTGATGCAAGCGCCGAGTGCCGTTAACAAGAGGACCCCGCCCTTGTGACGTCACACCAGAGGGCGCTCCCAGAGGGTGCGTATTGCGTTCGCACGCAAACACCTAAACCGACTCGCGTCACCGGCCGCCCCAAGACACCCCTTCCGCTCTTTCCATCTTTCGTTATTTAATCGCTTCAGTTTCCCTCAACCCTTACTGTTCGCTTGAGCTGTGTCACTATTTACTCTTTGCTATGTAATTTACTGGGGCTAACGGCAGCACATTATTCGCTCGCAGAATCAATCTCTTTCCATCATCCTGATCTTAAAGACAAACAATTTCTTGATCTCCTTCTAACGAAATTATTGAAAAAAAAAAATATATATATACATATAATGCTATTGAACATCTTGTATATAAAGCAAAAGTTCCATCATTTTCAAAAGTCTGAAGCGATTGATTCGTATTCTGTTAGACAGGCAAAAAATATATCTTGCTGCATATCGCTTGGTTTGCTATTTACTCGCAAAACGATCCTCTATGTGAATGGCATCGCCATCACTTAACGCGATTCAATTTTCTCTCATTCACCGTTATCTCCGCGTCAATATCTGATACCATCATCTATTCCCCACTCGTCTTCCAGTCAAAAATTTGCCGTGATTCGATCGTCTCTCTGTGTTTTTACCGATCATTGTTTATGCGATGTTTTAACCTCCGTTTACTAGCGTCAATAACGCTGTTCTCCGCCATCATCTTATCCACCCATTCGAATTATTTCCTGATCCTGATTGCTTCCTCTCCATCAGTTCGCTCGCACGCGATCACGCTAATGCTATTTATTTGTCCCACTTTCGTCGATACCCACTTTAGTCGTTCTCCCTTTGCTTCAGTTGCGTCTCTCGTTCGCGAGGAATGATCTCTCCTTATGTCGCTCCATTTAGATCGTTTCCGATTTTCGCTCACTTACGCGCACACTTGGATAAACTTTCGAGAGATGCGCATATTTATCCCTCTCTAGTTTCCTCTCGTTCGCTCATTTTAATATTCCGCCCATAAATTGCACCGCTTCTTTACACGCTCGTCCTGCATTATCCGCGCCTCAACTTTGCTTCGTTTTTCTCTTTAAACCTTGTCGAATTTTCAAGCGTGCAAGGCCATAAATTTGCCCTCTCATCCTTTTCTCTCTCTCTCTCTCTCTCTCTCTTTCTCTCTCATTTATCCACACCGCCACTCCGTACCGATCGTTACGTTATTATCCGCTACTGTCGCTTAATTCTCTTCACTTTTAATCTTTAACCCTTATTCGCGCTCGACCTGCTCCGCTCTTCTCTTTATCACTCCTTATTTTCTTCTCATAATCCCAACGGAATCTTCGAGTACGTGATCGCTCTAACGCTATTTATTTGTCTTATTTTCTCTCTAACGTGCTAGCTATTCCATACGGTAGAACACCTTTCGCCACGTTTGTCTCGCTTCAAAGTTTTCCTATATGTATATACATCGCACTGTCCACTTATCTTTTACCTTTCCTCCGGCGTGCAAGTCTTCCCTTTCTCTCTCGCTCCTTTCAGTAAACTTTTCTATTTTTCTTCTTCATTGTCGGTACATTGTTTCTCTCGCCCTCTCTTCTACTATCATTTGTCCTTTTCTTTCCCTCTTGCTTTCTCGCTCGCTCTGCCTCTCTCTCTCTCTCTCTCTCTCTCTCTTTCTCTCTCTTTCTCTCTCCCTCGTTTTCTCGCAATTTTTGCGTACGTATGCGCCAATCCGTGTGTGCGCGGTTGAACCGCGCAGGGGCGGTCGAGATAGCAGGATTGTGTGAGTAGGGACAGGGGTGTATCGACCCCTGCCAGATTCGCGATTCTTTCTGCGACAGAGAGGGAGAAAGTGCGTGCGAGAGAGATAAAAGGGGAAAAAGAGTAAAAGAGAGAGAGTGAGAGAAAACCGTGGAGAGAGGAAGAGAGAGAGAAAAAGACAGAGATAGATCGCCGTGGGTCGAAGTGTGACCGGGTGACGGTAGGGGTAGCGATGACGTCATGGATGTGCAAAAGAAAGAAACGGATAAAGAAGGATAGAGCACAACTTCGCCGACGCACACATTGTCATAGCGGCTCCTACAAAAGGCATACGTGACGTCTGCGAGTGCGCTCCTACGTTGGGTAGCACGATTCTCGATCGCGGGCATCGATTTTTACATCGCCACTACGCGCGTCGTGACGCACGAGCCGAAATACGACGATATCGAATTTGTCAAGGAACACATATCGGCCTCTTGGGAAATTGTTGGACGTCCGTGTGATGCTACGTTTATCATTTAGTAGCGCACAAATTTATAAGATACACGACCGTATCGCGACGATTTATGATTATGTGTTTATAATCTGATCGCTGAGCTATAAAATGGAGCGTTCCGGTTATAATAATTGCGATACTGGAACTTAATCGCAATGTTTCGTCAGATTAGTTTCTAAATTGTGATAGATATTGTAATTATTTATTATATAGAAAGAAGAGAGAGAGAGAGTTATACACCTTCTGTAAATTATTTTACTCCACAAGCAAACTTGTAAATTATTAATACATTGCAGATGAAGTTTCGAAGCTTCAAAGTCATCTTGCAACTTCAAGAAATAGTTAATGAAGCTTTAACAAGATTGCGGGAATTACATATCAAACTAACATAGTAATGTAAAGTTTTAGTAATGCAAGATTACACTGTTGGAACACACATACAATGTAATGAATTTCTAGCATGTATCAATTTATCTTATAATTAAATTTCACACACGAATCTACTTTTACCAGAATTAAATTTAAATTAATTTTTTAGCAAAATCTAGAACTCACAGTTATCATTGTAATGATCAAACATTTATATATTATGGTTGTTATCTTTTCATGATTTACTCTAAATATATATATATATAATATTAATATGAAAATTTGAGTTTGTAATAGTAATAGTGTACCAGAAATTTTAGCGAACATTTGTTTTTACGTGACATATAGCCAGATGTATAATAAACTTTCTTTTAGAATATTAAAACATTTATAAAAAGCACACATTTTTGCAACATTATTTTTTAATCGTAATATATCATATATAAAAATATATTAATTCTTATATATCAACTATTTATTGTTAGACTAATATGATAAATATGGAACAAGTTTGCCTGCAATTTATAGAAGCTCATTTATGCACTATATATATATATATATATATATATATATACATATAGAATTTGCGGAATCCATTATAAAAGATGCATTTTTCTGATTATGCTTCATTGCATATACACAGAGAGTATACAGTACGCACAACGGGGCGGTGCTATTAACAGACGTACTAGCAGTAACATTAGCAGTTCGCGAAACTGTGCGTGACTGTACGTAGCTATTTCGAGCTTTGCCCAGAGGCTTAAAGTTCTACATAGCGGATGAAGTTCGATAGAGAACAACGCATGGCAAACATGGCAATGCATTATGTATGCGGTGACATAAACTGTTACGCTCTGTTATTTGAATACTCCCAAAAATTCAACGATCTATAGATCTATACTAAGAGAGATAAAGCAACAAATAAATATTATGCCACTTTTGTAAGAAATAATTATGTTATTTGGAATTATATATTATATCTCCTATTTTTGTAAGAATTATATTATTTTCGTACGCTTATATTATTTACGTACGCTGTGAATTTTAATATCTTTGTTGTCATTTATTTCAACATAAAATTTTTTATTCTATATTATTATACATATATAGCCAGTAGTATATAAAGATAAAATGCAGCCAAGTGTATTTATATTAAATTATATAATTTTTTTGTAGTATAATAAATAAAATTTCTGTCCTTACAAAAATTTCTGTCCTTACAGAAATAAAACTTATGTGTAATACATTTGTATATAAAAATAGGTTGTTGTCTGATTGATCGTAAAATTCTTCTATCGATCATTTTGATTCATCCATCACGTTTTTACGAAAATGTCTGAGCTTACAATTTTCCGTTGTAGTCTTAAGAAAAGGCACATGAATAAAGCAACTCTATCGCGAATAAAACAATTACCTCAACATGGAACGTTAAAAAGTCTCATAAAAAATTCTTGCAGAATCTTTTTTACTAAATCCATGCAAGAACAAGCATTTTCACGGAAAGGATTAATGTATCAGAAGAATTTAGTTAATCTTTTTCAAACATATGTGTATTTACACTAAAACAGTAAAAGTGGATCTGTTATAATAATCACCATATGCTTTTTATCAAAATAAGATGATTTATAAATAACATAAATAATTTATATTTCACCTTTTTTTACACAGCCGTAAAATATGACACATTTAAAAAGGGCCGAAAAATAAATCTGATACATATAAACATTTGCATTTATCCTTTTTTACTTTCACATATTTTAGACGCCCTTCGCTTCGTATATCCATCCATTACGTGATTTAAATGATTCCTATATCGTAAATAAAGTCGTTCTTAAGGCAGGATTCAAAATAAATAACGCTTCCAGTCGATATATCCTTTGTGAAGACTGTATCAGCTTGGTACGCGAGACATCCATTAAAGATATTCCCATGAAATCTCTGTGCTCGTACAGCTATCAAAGGGGGATCGATATGTATCCCAGCAAATTGCTTAAATTCATGCAATAGTACAACCTTTCACTGAACAATCCTAATGATGAATACCATGCGATACCTGCATAGCTTTGTTCCTGTAGGTATCATAAATCGTGATACATCGCTTACAACGGTACTGTGCCTGCGCGGTCAAGCGCAAGCCCCCAAATGACTATTCTCACGGGGAAATAACCGTGATCGAAATAATTTGATACTCATCGATTTAATAGTAATTTGCGTCACCGCTAAATTGCATTGTTTAAACGAATTATTATCAAATCTAATAATGGCATTTTCGATCATTAATAGTGCAGAATTGATATATATATCTCGCGATACATCTGTAATATTACTTCGATTAATCTTTCAACTGCACGCGATTTGGAATGTTATATATACATTCGGTGCTTATCATTTACGTACACATTGCTTGTAGCTAAAATTAATTATCTCTTTTAATGTTTTCTTCAATATTTTCAAAATGTTCCTTCGAGTTTTACAAATTAAAGAGAAAAATTTTAATATTTATTATTTTTGTTAATTTAAGAGAACTTTTGTTTTATGACATATAATATATCCGGATTCTTTAAACATAAATACAGAATAATTTCCATCCGATCTGCGACAGATGCAAATAATGCCATAAATAAACATTGTTATATCATAGTATTTAAGCAAGGAATACAGCAGTGCACGACAGGAAGGACAATGGCTCATCGACCCTCCGCAACACGTGACTAGATAGGATTTATAAGCTTGTAAATTATGTCTGTAACAGAACATAGTCGATATACTTGGTAACATGCACGACCGGATTCTGACACGAGTTGCTTTACGAATGTAATGCGAATTATTAATAGAATCGGAAACAATAATAATATATAAATCTAGTTTCATATAATTAGATCTTTGTATCACTAAAATTAAAATTTTCATTCTCATTTCAAAGAAAGTCATTTCAAAAAAACTCATTTCAAAGTTTAATTTTTTTAAATGTATCTTTATGAAGTCATTAAATGTATACACAATACTTCATTTAAGATTTAATCTCGAATACGAGATGTTTTTCATTTATTAAATTCTTAATTAAAAACTTATCTAGAAAATTATTAAATATTTCGAAAATAAGAAAATGGTTAGTTATAATAGCTAATTGAATTTTCGTTTATTGTTACAGAAACCTTTTACTAATGCCAGATGACAGGAATGGATTGTGATTTAGAATTTATTCTACATACTCTCCGTTTTAGCTTTATATATGTCATGTAATAGCGCGTGTTGTCAACAGAGAGCTGTCGTTGCCAACGCGTCACAACATCAGGCACGAATGCTCATGGATACGCTCTACCGATCGTAAACCGCTTCGGGACATAAGCACGAAATACACCTCAGGAAGTCATCTTCATTCCCTATTCGGAGCATGCGGGGAATCGCAGATGACAATTACAGACGATACCCGCGAAACCAACGAATTTAATCTGAAAGACGCAACTAACGCTATAAATGGTCGAAAATTCTCGATTATTTTTTGAATCATGTAATGTAAAATAATGTTATACGTACGTTAAAAACTTACATATTAATTTAATGAAACAAAAAGAATTATCCCGCACAATTTAAGCGATGTGAGCAGTTTAATAATAAACACAAAATAAATGTGAATTTTTGATAAATTAATAAAAAAGAAAACATTATTAAATTACAAATACCAATATCAACAATAGCCTATCTATATTTAAAGAAAGGGGAGAGAAAGATTAATAATTTTATACATATTTAGAGAGAACGATTTCAGATTTGTTAAAAGATATGTGAAATGACTTAATGATCAAAACAATATTAAATTATTATGTAATAATCTATCTCTCATATCTTTTTGCGCTGCAATATACTTCAACTTCAAAATGATACGTATTACGAGAACGTGTTGACGTCTTTATCATCGTCCGGAAATAATTCTTTTTTTCTAAATTGTTCTTTTATTTTTTGTGACATGATCATGATGCATTTCGTTAATAATTACAATAATAGTTAGTAAGAAAAAAATAATACGATGTGTGATATGATCATATAATGATTATCTAATGCACGTAAAATTCCGTAATAAGATTTATCATTTTAATAAGTCGAAAATTTGTATCTAATTGCTGGTATTTTACTTTTGCATCTTAATATTTTAACAAATTGTTTTTTTGTAAATGGTATTGTTACCTCATGCAATGTGGTTTTAGCGATGATTTGTAACAATACTGTATGTACTTGATTTTCGATAGTTTGTGGCTGTATTGTGACGGTATATATCGGTTTTGTATCATATTTCTATTTTCTAGTCGTACAGCTGTCGCACGCTATGCATTTGTCCTACAGAAATTCTGTCTCACATATATTTAAATTTTCTAAAGTAAAGTGTATGTGTGTATTTAAAATAAAAATTAATATATTATACAAGAAAGAGACCATAATTCATGTATTATTCTCGACTTTAATCGAAGAGTAATTTACCTTAATAATATGACTATAATAATAAAAGAATAATAAAAGAATATAATAATAAAATAATTTACATCTACATTAATCCGCATTGGCAACATGTATTCTGCTATAAATAATCGAAAAAATCGATTCGTTTCAAATATTAATACAATACTAATAACAATCCATAATACATGAATCGCATTTATAATCACAATAAATATGTATATACGTTATCCGCTATCAATGTTCATCATTCAGCCGCGATCTCTTTGTGCCACAAAATTCTGCAAATAATTTAATTTCTATTTATAGCGTGTACCTACATTAAGTATGATAGAAAATGTATACTTTTGAACACAATCCGTGAATTTGTGTCTCGGTGAGAGCCGAGACCTATTTCGCGTGGTCGATTGCTGACGTCATAGCTGTACTATATATATGTACGTAAGAACGCACACTCGCTCACAGCAAAATGAAACAAATGAATGAACAAATGTATATACATTCACATAAATATTTTCATTTTCAAAATTTTGCAAAACATTTCGTACCATGGTAAGCACTATGTAATATTGATTCGAATTCTCACTGTAGTAAGCTTATGCGATCTATTTATAATATATCGGAAAATTCAATAATTCAATTGTCTATTGAGTAAAAAGATACAAAAATGTATTTATTTCTGCAAAATTTTAAGATATTAAATAAGCGTGAAAATCGATAGCGAAAATAGTCACGCGACGAGGTAAAAGTCTTTCATCTTATCACTACAAAACGGCGCAATATGCACAGCCGGCACATATGTAACTCAACCTTATCAGATTTAAACACTTGTACGTAATGATACCTGCTGCAGGCAGCATTCGATTATCTAATCTGTAAATTGTGTGTATATATGAACGCAATTAATCATGAGCGTCGAATATAAAGCACGTGACAAATTGACGTCATGGGAATCTCTTAGCACTGATTTGCAATCTCTCGTTGGCATTTTGGCAGGAGTTCAAGCATGCTCGAGAGAAAAGACATCTCTTATTACTACTACTATTACAACCACTGCTGTTATTACTACTACTACTACTATTATCATCGCTATTTTCTGCGCAGTAGTTTATTTCCACAAGCGCATGCATTTATAGTGTGCGTATTTTAATCATTTTTGGCTGCAGGACGGCAATTGTTAGGCGCGCATAATGAAGAATTCATTGTATTTACAGCGGGGGTATCGGCGTAAAAAAAATCTGAGCTTTCGAGTTTACAAAATCACTGTGCGCAAAGATATTGGTACCTATATTACAATGCAAACAAACGCAAAAAAAAAAACCAGTTACAAGATGGAAAGTGACGAACATTACATAGCGCGAAACTCGAATAGGTGCAATCATAGGGTGTAACGATGGGTAAAATACAAACTCAATGTCGCTTGCATAACCGTGAGCTGTTATTTTGGCGCGTGTGCGTTCTCGTATATTGTTTCGTAGAAAATTTTTCCTCACACACACACACACACATTGCGAGAAAAAATTTCTGTTCCTTTACATTGACAAGAAGCAAATAGGCGTATTACATATATATAGAGCTGGTAACATATAAATTTGTGTTATTCATTAACTATTTCGATATATAAACATAATGTAAATATAAATTATATATCTTGAATATAAAATATATATATCATATTTTATTTTTATTTATATAATATCTACAATATATATAATGGAACAGATAAATATAACGTCGCATTAAGAGAATGTTTCCAAATTTACTGGTAAATTGGTTATTGCTTTCTATCGGTGTTCTCTATATCAATGAATATCTATCTTTATCTAAATGTTTCGTTAATACTGCAACGAATAGTATGTAAACTTTATTGCAGAGCTAATATTCGTTACGCAAGGGTGATTTGTAACTTGCCAAATCCAATCTCCATAATTCTACAATTACATTATGGAAATATAACTCTCGCCGAAAGTGGATTACGCGATTGAGAGTCTGTTCGAATCCGCCACTCCGCTCGCGAAATTTCGCGCGCTACTAAATGCGCCCGTTAATTAAATAATCCGGTTATCCGTACCGAGCATTTTGCAACATTATTTGCAACAACAGATTTTCTGCGTTGAATGAATCTCGTAAAACTCAGCATCGGCAACGTCGGGATAACATATCACAAAATTGCAGGCACACGTCAATCATAAATTCTCGAAATTGCAGTGTTGAAAAGGAAGGAATAAGATGAGATGCAACGAGATTAAATCAATCTCTATCATTATGGAATACAGTTGCGAGATGCCGAGACGCGAGTTACTTTCCACTTCAGGCGCGCGGTATGAGAGTTCGCGTTTTAGGTTTCGCGAACAATGCAGCCACCATGCTCGAGGCGCATTACTTGTGATACAGATGTTCTGAATTTTTCGAATACCTTCCTCAAGCTTTCAAATACCATAATTTCACATTTTTAAGTATTGGCTATATCCCAGAAATTTTTAAACAGAACATAAGCCAAACTAAACAATTTCACATAACACTTTTTCTAAAAATATGCATGATATAATAAATTAATAATATAATGTTAATATTAATTGCCTCATCAAATTAGACATTACGTGATTTGACGTGTGCATCGGTCTCCTTTCTCTCTATTTCTTTAAATGCCATTTATACTTTTTGTATTTAAGACATGTACATACATAATTCTTAAAAAATATGGGGAAGCAAATATAAGAACAAATAATATTAATGACAATGTTAATTACAGAGCTTGATAATTAGAATTATTTTGTAGCACGTGACTAGAGGCACGAATTTCTGATTAGCAACAGACTGCGTGATAATGTATCGATAAAGATTAAATGAGTAAGAACTATGTAATTAATTATCTTGTGCATATATACGAATGGTACAGACTCAAGATAATATAGCAACCGTGTTTAAAGAAATAAATAAAGTCTGATACATATCAGTACAAATAGATACACACTCATGTTATTCATATTTGTACAAAAGCTAACTAATTGTATACTTTTTAATCGTTCTATCTTTATTGATTTACCATGTTTTTACAGTCTACTACTGATAACGAATTATCATCTAAACTCACGTGTGTGCTGCGAACTGCTTAACATGCGGCAAATTGACGCGTCCTTTGTCGTTTATGTGTGCATTGTCGCTATGTCAATATTATTAAATAAAGACAATATGACGATACTCTCTTTCTTGTGAAATTCCATTCGCGATCAATTATGAGATTTATCTCTTCAAACACAGACCTGCTCAATAATTTTCCTCAAACAGAATTAAACCTTTCTTAGAGGAGTGGCTAATTGGATACTATGACAGGGGCGCTTACAGGCTTAGAAGCGCTGAGAGCAAATAAAATGACATAGACTTGCATGAGTTATGAATTTTTTAATTAGAATAGTAACTATAATCAAAAAGTAAAATAAATTATTTTAATTATTTTAAAAAATTCTTAATCAGCACACACAGAAAAAGTTTTGGCTATGTTTTACGCTCAGAATAAGAATGTTAAATCTTATTTTTAAAATCAACCGATCAAACAAAATCGGCTAAAGGTACCGCAATTTTTTGAGTCAGCCCTGGATAGAATATATATACGAACGGGCAATCTGCCTAAAGATGCATTGGTCGATCTAGCAGCGCAAAAATATAAAGTTCCGTGACTCAATTCATAAACAAGTGGAATAAAAAAATATTGAGAAGCAGTTATACGTGGCTGCGAGAAATCACTATTGACAATCGAAGCCACTTTAATCCCACGGTATATTTATAGTTTCTAATTCTGTTCCCGTATAGATGGATATAATTTGCCGAAGGAAAATTGTTTGTCGAACAATTTCTGTATGATTGTCGCTATTCGATGAATTATAAAAATATATCCGTCTTCGAAATACAGATTTATTATGTACCATTGCTTTTCACATTAATATGCGCGATAATCAATTTATATGTCAACAATTAAATTAATTTTGTAAATTAAGATAGTAAAATACTCTCTCTCTCTCTATTAATATAGTATCTTAATAAAAATAAATTAATCTCTCTAAGATTAATCATTATAGATGAATCATTATAGACACATAGTCTGTAAAAATAATAACATATGACCGATAAGTATCCATGATTGCAATACAATTCCTGAAAGCAAAGTTATCTGTTGTATAGATATATTTTCCGATACGTGATATTGATAATCTGTCAATCAGCCATCCTGTATCGTCGCGAATGACGTCTCTGACGGACGCGCGCTAGCGTGATAGGCTACTGTTACTTTTTAAATATAGCAGCTGTAGTGTGTGGACTTCCCAGTATTACGGTGGCGGCTGACCACGTCGCATGGTCTGTAATTCACTCGGAATCGTATTCAACTGTGCTGCGAAACGGAACGAATGGAGCTTCTCGAGTGCTGTGAATGAAATCGTGAAAGTCGTATGGTGATTGACTGACGACCATAGATTTTCCTCGACATCTTATCCTCCATCTCTATCGGGGAACTGATCGGATTCACTTATTCAGAACGTGGAAACCCTTCGTAATTTTACGAAGACCGATAGACAGTCAATCGCGAAGCTGACATCTGGATATCCATAAGTATTGCCGAATCACCCGAAATTTATCATTGCCGTGACTAAATAATAAAACGCTGTACGAAATAATGCTTACGTAATAGTAGTATTATCAGCGCGAAAGGAGCACGTTTTCTGACCTTGACGAACTTGGCATACATCGTTCAGAATGCGGATAACGCGGATGCGCTGTTCGATACTATCGAACATGTGACACATTACAGGTAATAGGGTATTTCGATCAATAATATCCCGCGTCATTTGATAAAAACTTTAATGAAATTCAATATTTTTTTGTGTATTAAAGCAAAGATTTAACGATTTAATCCAAATGAGTAACAACTTATGAAATAACATCTCAGTTTAAAAACTTTTTGACGAGAAATTCTCGCGTAAAACACAAAAGATAAAACTTGTAATTTTACACTTGTGGAAAAGTTTCAATATTTCATTATAATATTAGGCGAGCATTTCGAGCTAGAGAACATATAATCTTTTATATCTTTTTATATATACTTTTTATATATATAATAACGAAAATTGAACTTATTTCTTCTCCGAACTATTTCTGTCATTCTTTTTCAATTGGTTCATCGAACAAGTCGCACGACAAGTTTCAATATAGTGCTACTCAGCAATATAATGATTTTAATACTAGGATTTAGACTTTATAATATCCTTCATCTTTTCATGTTAAAATAAGCGGGAAGAATATTCATTCATTGCTCTTTTTGATTCATGAATAAATGTTAAATAATGTTAAAAATCAATTTCTCTGTTAGCAAATTTTAAATATTGAAGATAATTTAATCTCCCCGCCGGAATAATTAAATCCTAAATTATTATTTGTGCAATAATATATAGAGATTTTCACACGTTTCTATTTTAGAATATATTCGTCCTTACTTAGTAAGGTTAGCAGATCAGTTCCTTACGCAACTGCTATGAGTAGTACGTAATGTACTGCAATTATTTTGCAACAACTTTTTACGCAAAACCGATATCGTAATGCTTGAGATATAAGAGCAACGCTGTTAGGTTAGCTTATTAAAAAAAAATTACTTGATGAAAAGTTGGCAATATACATATTTATCTATCTGATAATTGCGACATCAAAAATAAAAAATAATTTCAGTGACAAAAAAATATTTTCTGGTGTAATGCAAAAGTTTTGCGAATTAAAAAAAATATTTAATCGAGATGTGTGTATGTGTGTGTGTGTATTTTTTTATTGTCAAATACATTTAAAGATAATCATGTTATGTATATCTATTATATTTTTTCATCACTGATAAATTTGCATAAGAATTGCAGTGTAGTTATATATATTCTGATTATTATATCAATGCATTATATTTTACGGTATAATTCACTGGCTGAGCCAAAATGTACGAGTTTCATTATAATTGCAAATTCGTTCGATCGCTGGATATGAATTCATTCAAGGAAACGCTCGGATATTACCCATTAGCATCAGAAACGCGATCGGACTACGGCTGTATTTGAAGACGCTGTGATTATTCATATCACGATCCTGCACTTTTCTCCGGGATATTCCCGAGCAGTATCAAGACACTTCGTGCAACGTGTTCAATATATATTCATTGATTTAAATATATTTGATAATATATGAGAACTAATTAAATAAGAATTATATAAATTGCTGTAATATAAAAACATTATCAGAATATCGAATGACCTTCGTCATAAAACTGTTTTCGTAAATCTCTTGGATCGCATTTACACTATAGCTTGGCATCCTACTTGAAATACCATACACATGCAAATATAATATGTACGGCAGCTTGATAAAATCAACCAAATACAAAAGTATTAACTAAAAATTATTCGTTGACGGAATGATGGTTTTATTTTTGCTGACGTAAATTAACGTGTAATAATGATTAGATAAATAGATACAACACGCAAAGATTCGTTAAAAAATAATGAACACGAGATAAAGTTAAACTTCGATAAATACGCTGACCTCGCCTCCAAGCAATGATTCAGTCGCGGTTTACGTCACTTAAAGTAGATATGTTACTTGTTTTCGCGCTGAGATTTGTGTGGTTTGCTAGATGATAAATATAGTCTCCCAGAGTCGCCAAAGCGAGATCCGAATTCGAATAAAGACTTAAGTGTGTTCTCGCACACAGCAAACTAGCTTTTAATAACCGCATCTATCCAGCTTCGTTTTTTTTTTTTTCGAACGCGACTGCACATCTTTGGGTTGGGAGTACACTACAATAGAAGAAGAAGAGAGAAAGAAAATGAGAGCTAGTCTCTTCGTAAAACTTTCCGCAATAATCCGGCAGAAAAAAACAGCAGCGAAGCAGCATCTGACGCTGTCAAAAAGTCCCTAATAGGAATCTGGACGGGCAGAGAGGGAAAGGGGCCTGTAATATGACAGACGCGACCCGTGTCGCTCAGGTTTTTTGCTACAGCAATGGTTCCACCGCCGTCATCAGCAACTACCGCCACGAGCGACACGGAGAACAGTCCAGGTCGTGGCAGTTGGATTTGCATTGTAAAGTTTCCCGTCTCTCGCGTCCTACGTGTGCAATTTCGCTCAATTGCGCCGTCGCTGCTGCCAGCTCTTCGGAACGGGTAAAGCTAGTTACAAAAGCTCCTTCGCTTCTTCCCACCCTCGTCTTCCATCGTCTTCCGCGATCTGATAAAGGTTCATGCATTCCGCTCCCAGAGGGCCCCTGCCCCGATTCAGAGGAATTTTGGTAGTGTTACAACGGAGAAACGTAATGTCGACTTTAGTTACAGAAAAGACATTTCGGACACTTCATTTTCACTATAAATTCTCCGGTAAATTTGGTGTCCTAATTTCTCATTGGCGGAAATTTCATAAGATATCCTTCCTCATGACTTCTTGATTTTTAACATTAACTATATTCTCTCAATTTCTCGTATCAAGTTTTAGAAATTAAGATTGTATTTAAAATAAGATCTCTAATTTAAAATTCAATAAGAGGATAAGATAAAACTGTTGATTAATATATACTTTGATAACAGAATCTATAGTTGAATCAAGATGCAACAATTTTGGGATACATAGCAGCCGTGATTAGTCACGATCAATTTTATTTTATCTCATATTAGAACAAAAGTTATTAAACTCAATTTAAGCGACGAGTTTTAAGAAAAAAAGCAACGAGATAAATCTAGATTAAAATCTTGCGTTAGAAACAATTTCCATATTAATTAAATGTTTCTATTTAAGTTATTAATCGATACATATAACGTTACGTATAACATGTATTATCCTTTCCTATATTTCTTAAATTGCATTAAATAATAAAAAATCCTATGCTTAGTTCTTAAACTGTCATTTATTATTTTAAAATAATACGATAAAATATACTTTTGTGCGCACATTATGTAATTAAATATATTTAATATAATTTCTTACAAACCCTTTTTAAAATCTAATTAACTTAAGTAACTGTTTACATTTTCGTTGTGCACTTGATAGTAAAATGACTTTAATCAATTCTTATATATAAATCCTTTTACATAATATTTTTTATATAATGTGATTTTACACAAAACTTTAGTTATTATAAAATTAAGTGTTCAATTATCCGTTATTTATATACTGCATGGCTAACGTATGCGATGATGAATATGTGGCATAATCCAAAAAATATATGTATAGTAATGATAAACTTCATACTCACATAATGATAAACTTCGTGGTAAATATTTTTATCTTACCAATTATTTTGTATAATCATCTAATTTTTACGGACTTGTGGACGGATATACGACAGGAAGAAGCGCGGCGATTAGGTCAATTATCTCTTGTCTGACGAAACATACATTGCACAATGCAACACAATGCGATATGCCAAATATACACGAATGCGCGCATATATTTATGACTAATTTGTGCAAATCGGTAATTAAAGGAAATTGTATTTATGTCGAACGTACAGAAAGGAATACCGCAACTACATTTGCGGTATTGTGGAATTGCATCCCTGGTACCATGCAGCAATAAATTGTACTATTATGCTCTCCACAGCAATTTGGATTATTAAAATTGTTGTTGGTTGTGTTCTGCTTTTATCATTCTCTTTCTATCTCGTTTGACCTTTCTTACATATACATAATACATTTAATCAAGACACAACTCCGTAATACGATAATAAAAATTACAAAAATTTTTGCAAAAGGATAATTTATATACATTCAATTTAAATTATGCACAAATATCGATAAAATAACAAAAAATGGACATTTTATAAAACGTACAAATTATTATTCTTATTAGATTATAATATTGGTAGAATCGTACAATTTAAAAAAAAAAATCCACAAAAGAATATATTAATAAATTATGAAAGTTAAAGTTTATTCAATCTTCTGCAGTTTTCTTCTTAATGACACTAAAGATGACATTTTTTATTCAATATATCTGAAAATCCATAAAACAACAGATCTAATTTAGAACAGATATAAATATGAAATAAAATAGTATCGAGATAACTGATGACCAACATATAAGATAATAAAAAGCTGTCTAAACTTATTCACTTCTTTATTAATGCTGTCATCTTATCCTTTATAGATTACAAAGAGTAAAGTAAAGTTTTTTTGTATGAGCTAAAAAGGACGTGGAGATCCCAGCAAGTTGGTTTGCAAGTTAGTTCATTGATCGAAACGTGATGTTAGAAACTTTGTTAATTCCGAAACTTTACAATTAAACCGTAGGCAGACTATCTTTGCGCAGTATTAGTGTGAAAAATATGCTAAAATGTGGCGCAGCGCCGAACATCCTCCGACGATATAATTTGACAATCAAAAAGATAAAGCGTATATATAGATAGATTATAATAAATTTAGACAAAATATAATATTAGAGAGATAAAATTATGCAGAAAGTAGTGGCAAACAACTTATTTATTCGTCAAATATTTACAATTTTATTCGACAATTTCAAATGTAAATTATTGCAATGATTTGACAAACCTCGCATCCATATCATGACGTATATAAAGTCATATCTATTTATATATACTACATATATCTTTCATATGTATACCACAATGAGATATTTGTATCGGCTTGACAAATATCTGTCGAGTATATTTGGAACTGCCGTAATGAACTTATTCACTTCTTTATTAATGCTGTCATCTTATCCTTTATAGATTACAAAGAGTAAAGTAAAGCTTTTTTGTATGAGCTAAAAAGGACGATCCCAGCAAGTTGGTTTGCAAGTTAGTTCATTGATCGAAACGTGATGTTAGAAACTTTGTTAATTCCAAAACTTTACAATTAAACCGTTGGCAGACTATCTTTGCGCAGTATTAGTGTGAAAAATATGCTAAAATGTGGCGCAGCGCCGAACATCCTCCGACGATATAATTTGACAATCAAAAAGATAAAGCGTATATATAGATAGATTATAATAAATTTAGACAAAATATAATATTAGAGAGATAAAATTATGCAGAAAGTAGTGGCAAACAACTTATTTATTCGTCAAATATTTACAATTTTATTCGACAATTTCAAATGTAAATTATTGCAATGATTTGACAAACCTCGCATCCATATCATGACGTATATAAAGTCATATCTATTTATATATACTACATATATCTTTCATATGTATACCACAATGAGATATTTGTATCGGCTTGACAAATATCTGTCGAGTATATTTGGAACTGCCGTAATGGGTCAGTTAACACGAACCCGGAGGCGAGTCAAGTGAACAAATTACTTGCTGCAAACTACCTAATTATATATAAATAGAAATTTAATTTTTATCTTTTTTCCAAATATAAAATATTTTTATTAGAACAATTTCTTTCAGCATTAAATGGAAAATTTTTCTATGATTCATGAATCTAAATTTATTTTAAAGAAGAACAATAATATAGTAGTAGAAATCTACCAAGACTCTTAATGGAGATAACGACGATTATCGTGTTGCTATGAAGGACATGCATAAATATTTCCATTCTAGCATAGATTGCGAAATATTTCCGATATCTATAGGAAAAGTCACATGGGTGTATGAGATATTTCAAAAGGCATGATCACACGTAAAATCCATCAACGAGTTTCAACATTCTTTAACAGTTAGTATTTTTTTATTTTTTTTGGTCACAAAATCAATCTACTATATGGACCGATGGAGCGTACACGTCAGCGGACCAAAATCGATTCTCAGAACGAAATGTAAATCGTCAGATAGTCCTGTCGAGCAGAGAACACTCTTCGTGTTGGTTGAAAGTTTAGCACAATACTTCTCTCGTGTTCCCTTATTCACCGATATACAATGTGTTCGCCATAACTGTGCGAATACTATATCCGACCGATTGACTTTCATGAACACGTCAATCAATGGTGTGTGACTTATGTAATATCGCGGTGCGGAAACTCGCGCGGGATCAATGCAATAAAAAATCAGTGGGAAATTGTAGTTATTGTACTTAATTGTGTGTTTTTCCAAGAAAACCACAATGTCGGTCGCGCTAATTAATAAGCAAGTATATATTATCGGTGACAAGAACAAGGAAAAATTTATATAACTCAAGTTATAAACACTTTGCGACAATTTATTCTTTTATCTTCAAACAATCTTTCTGTAAAAATATAATTTGGAAAAACCAGCATTAAATTCTTCGCGGAAACGTGTATATATAAAGTGCTATGAAAACATCCGGTTTTTATTTTAATTAATTATTGTGCTTGTAATAAAAAACTAACTTATCTTGCTAATACATATTTTAAAGATTTGTTACATCAGATTTGCTTTTAATACGTATAATTTAAAATAATAAATGTTTATGTAAACTCATGTATCAGTATTATATTACAGATATACTATTATAATTAAAATTA
>NW_021850753.1:339832-352173 GCF_003651465.1 Formica exsecta
TATATATATTTAGATTTTTTCATCCTATACATGTATCTAATATATGTGTATCATAATATTAAAGTAGATAATATATAGAAACTACGGCATCACTCCTAAATAATTTATCATTCTTAAATTGTTATTGCAATTGTAATAAAATATTTAATAATCATAATTATCTAACGATTAAAAATATGCGTTACACATTTTTTATCATTATAATTATATTAATCGATAGTTGTTACTAGGTTTAATTTATTATTTGTCTTTTTTTAATTCTCACATAAAAATTATATATTTATATCTAATATCGAAAATTATATATTTATGAAATTATCGTTTAAAATATTTAGATAACATTTCTTTTTCGTTTTCATAATATATATGCATATTTGACAGAAAATGTGACGACGGTCGATAATCTTTTCGCGAGTAATACAAATTAAAATAGGTTGATGTTTTAAAGATTAGGTTGGAAATACTTATCTCTGTTCCGCCATAAAATTATTAATTTACGTTACAATGTCGGATGTATAAAAAAACGCAGTTAAAACTACTCGCTGTAAACTTTCAAAACAATCGCGATGCCTTACTAAAAGTATGTACATAAAAATATATTAAACACTATAAAACTTCAGCTTTTAATCTTTTTTAGTTAAGTTTATATCTTTGTTATATCGATTTTTTGTGATTAAAAAACTACTAAATTTTTTAATTATACGAAAGTATAATTTTGCAAAAAATATGAGCTTTGATCCAATGAAGCCCAAGATTAGAACATTAAAACAAATATTATTAAAAAAATAATTATTAAAAAAAAATAGAAGTGCAGAAAGAAAGAAGCAAAGTAATCATTAAAATAAAAATACCATATTTTTAAAAAGTAGAAATGAGGAATCTCCGTTAGACACGCTTTGAGATTAGAGACGTTCGAGAAACTCAAGTACACCATCGCTAATATCATACTTAAAAAATGAATAATGTATTACATAGAAACACGCAATCATATTTATGTAAGCACCGTGACAATCTCGGCTATTTAAATTTATTTATAGGGAAAACGGAAAAGGAAGTATAAAGACTACGATATAAGACTTATAGTCTCCACTATAGTATTAAAATCTCGATCTCAAAAGGGTTTATTTATGTATGCAAATTCGCATTAAATTATATAAATTTGCATAGATAAATACGTTTCTGTCATTGAATAAAATGAGCACTACGACTGAAAATTTTAAAGGCCGAAACTACATCAACGGCAATTTATTTGACACATCGCATTGTTCGCGTATTACAAACTAAAAAAAACTTATGGTAAAAACTTACAGTTGAAAAATTATGATATAATATACAGAATACGTGATCATCGCAAGGACGAAGCATCGCACTAAACTGAAAGATTTATTACCTAGACATACATAAAAAAATTTACAAATATTGTAAAATTGTTCATCTTAAAAATCAAAACAATCCATATCTATCTTCTTAGAGACGCTTCTTGAGACACTTAAATAACTTAACGGGGATCAAATTAACATACTAATCGAAAGAGTAAAGCTGAAGGACGGATTTTGAATAATCTCAGATCGCGAAAGAAAGGTCAAATGGACGGCTATTCAGTAGAGTTAGGTTTCATAACGCGTCTCCTCTACTATACTAGAGAAGGTAAATTATCTCAATTTAAGAAAAGTGGTATATGAGAGAGGAACGATCTATATCATGATTACATCGCGACTTGCTAGGCCGTTGAAATCCCGATATGAGCTTCGCAAAAGAGTAAAATGACACATTACACCGCGATATCTCATACATCTTCTCATATCGACGTAATCATTGTTAGTGGTAGAAGCATATCACATCCGCAATTTCGTTCTACTTTTTTATATGTATATACGCTGTATATTCCCTTTTATATTCGCAGCTAGTGCGCGAGAGAGAGAACGACCATTACATACGCTCCATTTTTATCAATTCAGGCGATTTACCACTGAAAGAACTATAATGTGGAAAAATGCCCGGAGCGAAATTTTCAACGATTCCAACGAGACGGGCCATATTGAGACTACAACGACTGAGAACGATCGTTCTCTCTTCTCCTCTTTATTTTATTTTATTTTTTTTTTTAAGAGAACATTGTCGAGATTTTTTCCAAATCCAAGGCGAGATTTCAGCCAAATTGTTACAATCCCCGGTTTAACATCGATATTTATATCGAACCGGTGATTCGATCGTGGATTACCAAGTTTAGCGGTAATCTAATCTAATCAACTCTAGTCAAGTTGAGTTTATATTCGATGAAGTGCGGAGAAACTTGCTTTGCAAACCGGTTACTAATGCTAAATTTACTTCACCAACTGTGCAAACTCGCTGCTGAAACATCGGCACAGTCCACCAATCCCATTCATTCAATAATTTTAGAAGATTAAACTAATATCTGTAATTAAACTAATATCTGTGTAAGTAGTCAAATATTCCAATTAACAATAAATATCGATTATTATCGATAAAAGTATGTGATTTGTATATATATTCAACAATATCGTAACAAAATAAAAATAAGTTGATTATTAATACCTTTCATACATTGAAGTATTCTGTTACGACTCATAACGTTAATTGTTTAAAATTAAAATTTAACTTTTTTGAAAATTATTTTTAAAAATTTTTGCACGTACACAATACACAAATTTTTATTTTAGGAAGATATATAGATAAATGTTTCACATGACATTATACGTTGATATATAAATATTGTACTACTATTAATTTTATTTATCGTCTTGCATTTTCTTGATAGCATTTTCTTATTTACTCATCACAAGCATATATCAATTTATTGATTCAAATATTATCAGTATCAACAGATATTATTTGTTGACAGACGTTTTTGTTATCCAACTTGTTATCTAATTATAAATTAGTCAAACATTCTCAATCGTTATCCGATGCAATCCATCAAATATGCATCATATTAGAATGTAGGAAAGCATTATATGCCTACTAAGCAAATCAAATCATTACGAATATACATATATACATATATAATAACGCGTACACATACACACGCATATTATAACGCACATAATATTATAATATACATATCATAATAGTAATCTATATATTATAAAGATTAATTCTTGATTACATTTTTTATAAATTAATCGATCAAAGTTTATTTTTATATCTCTTTTTCCGGGAAAAACGCATTGCGCTGACTCATTGACATCGTCATCTTTTTATTATATCCTAGAAAGTTTAAAATACCTTATTAATTTAAAATAGTACTGAAAGGATTAAAGGCAAACTGCGGATGTCTATATTTATCTTGTAAATAGTACAAATCTTGAAACTTCTTGAAAATTGAAATAAAAAATAATAAACAAATTCAAGAGTTCTTGAAATCCGAAAACTCTCGAATTTGTTTATTATTTTTTATTTTAATTTTTAAAAACTGTCGAGGTTTGTACTATTCACAAGATAAATATATACACTTTGCTCCTCAAGGCTTTTCGTATTATTTTTTGATTCATTAGTAAGGAGCTTTTTTATCGTTTATTTTTTATTAATTTAAATTTTATTTAATAGAAGTTATACATTTTAAAACATAATATTGATAAGAAAATTTTAAGAAAATTATATCAAACGGGAACACAACAATATTGCAAATATATATACTTGTCATATTTCTCAGAGAGATTTCAATTAAAAGCATCGAAGCAAAAAATACGCCATTAAAGCATGCTAATTTATGTAATACATATGTATAGGTATACATATGTAACAACTCATAAAATATAACATGTGGAAAGTTATATATTACATATTCAAGAGCGGAATTTAATATTGACCCGATCTACAAAGGTTAATGCAGTGATAGTTACGATATATTAATATAAAGACATTCTCTCTCGTGTTGCCTTGAGGCGACAAGTAATCATTATCTGCAATATGAACGCGATATGATACGCACGAGGGAACCGCATCAAAATCAAATCGTAATCATGACCAGTGGCGAGCCTTCTGGCATTACGTTGTGTAATCCGCGAACGAGAAAACCGCAAATGTTCTCGGCAAAGTGCAATGCACCGAATACGTGAAGTTGTTACGTCATTTTAGTAACTATTATAACGCCTTGTCGTCCTTCACGAATCATGCAATACACGCGATAAAGCCTTCGATGTTTGCAGTCAAGACTGGACAATGAAAACGAGCAGGATGTGACGCATCCAATGATTATCGTCGACCTTTAAACAGGATCTAAGATTTAACGGTAATTTATAGTCTTTCAGTCAAAGTTTAGTAAAACGCATGTGAAATAAATATTTTGTATAATTCGCGAGAAAATTAATTTAAAAAAATTTAGTTAATGTCTTTAATTATAATTTAATAAGCTTAAGTATCTTTCTTAAAGGAAAGAATTGCAAATTAGCATAATTTTGTGTGTATGTGTGCGCATTAAATTCTTTAATTATATACAATAAATTAATATTCTTTTTTTATAAAATATAGATTAAATTATAATTGCGTCACACCACACAAAAGTTTCAAAGAGTAAAAGCATAGAGATTTCAGAGAGACATTTCAGGTTAAACACTTTATGGCTGTTTACAAATTAGATATCGTTGAATGACGCTTCCGAAGACGGTGACACGACTCATTATCAATCACGTGATTATCGGGAGAATCGCAACGTGAGAGCAGATTCGCGAAACTACACCTGTTGTACCGCTATTACGTGATAACGTGATATTCGTCACGCGTCACGTTTCAAATCGCGTCGCGATTTTACACAATGAAATGGCATCTTCATTGCAACCACCGAAGAGATTTGCATACACCGTATAATAAACGCAGCCGAGAATCATCTGTTAATGAACGATTATCGCTAGGTGCGTGACGTTTATTACTCAGAATTTATTTTCAGTTTTTACATCATTATTATTGTCCCCATAGTCTTTAATGAATTAACATACAATATTTCTTCAATACAACGAGCTACGCTTCCGGGTGCCATCTTTACGTGAATCACGTTTGCGGTCGACCAGACCGCAAAAAAGAACGTAACGTAATTAACTAAATTGCGTATCATGTTGTCAACCGCAATTTAGCCGCAAAAAAGCTTTTAATAGATTCCATTACAAACAAATTGTACAATAATGCGTGGAAGAAATATCAATTGAAAAGGTACATTACAATTTAGTGCCACGAATTTTTGTATTAATTTTTTATTTACTCGAAAAAATAAACTTATGTAATTACATAAGATCATATTTTTTTATCATATATGATCTTATATCATATCTATTTTTTCTTGCGTAGCAATATTATATCAGACACAAAAAGAATAAGTATTTAATAATTTTATATATAATTTTATGAATAAAATATATGTGTGTTAACAATATGCGCTTCGATACGCAATCTTTTGATAAAAATACGATAATCTTATATAAAATCACACACATAGTTTATATAAGTTTAACACGAGATTGCATGTAAGTATATATTTATCAATGATCGCGTTTTGCTAATAATGAATATCACGTGAGAATATTTTATCTAAACAAGAATTTGATGTATATTTTTACTGCAAGCATACGTAACTGAAGCATTGATACGTATCATTGCGTCTCTAATTCTTCAATTAATTTTTCTTAAAGAGACAAAAAACATGCATTTTTATTGATAAAATAATTAAATTGTTGTTCCACACAATAATATTGAAAAATAGAATATTTCTGTCGTACTTTCTACACAGAAAAACATACTCAAAAGCAGACTCAGGGATTCACCAGATAAATTTTATCTCTTTTCTAGCCTGCAGCAATCAATTAGATATTAAAATAAAGTATTCTACTATGATTATGAAACAACGATTACCAGCATATATTTCCGTGAATTTAATGATTAAAGTTCTGTAAAATACATATCGCATATATTGCAATTTGCAATTTGCAGGCATATTTTTAGAAATATTAGTTTTCTGAGAAGAAAAGAACGATTTTCACATGTGATACGATAATGAATTTGAATGTACTTTATTCTTCCAAGTAAAACGGCCAAATTATGACCTCGCCAACAAATTAGTTTGTGGCGACGTAATAAAACGATAATCGATATCATTATTGATGATTTCATGAACTTAAAGAAAAAAAAAAGAGAGAGAAACCAAAAGTGAGAGAAGTTGTACATCTCTTCGCGTGTGTGACACAAAGATCGACACGATAATTAAGGTGACAATTCGTTTATATCCAGACAATTGATTTATACCCAGTGAGTTTAAATAGCTGAAACGAGGTGGCACGAGCCACGTGACATGATGCCGTAAACTCGAGCACGTTTCTAGATGGATGATTCTTAATGTCTTCGCTTTTTCGAGTGCCATTGCCTCGTAAATAACAAAAAGCTAAAGTCGTTTCGCTAAATAGTTTTATTTTATTGACGCGTCGCATTGGTTCGTCGCATTGATTATTTCAATCAGATTAAAACGTATATTCTACTGAGAATTTTGTTAGAATATCGACCTGCTAAATTTTTTATAATATATTAGAACAACAAAGAAAAAAAAACAAATACACATACACACCCCCTCTTTCTCTCATCATATGAGATACGGAAAAAAAAAAAAACAAGAAAAAAGGAGATTAAATAATTATTTTCATCGGAGATTATATAATTATTCCAAGAAGTCTTTATGGGTTTATAAAATATAATGAAAAACTGATAATTAATTATATAATTAGTATGATTATGACTAATAATCGACTAATATATTATAGTAATGTTAAAAAGAAGAAAACCTAACGAGCCGTATGTATTATACTATAAAGGAATTAAATACAAACCTTTAGATTAATTGGTCCATTGCAAACATAAATGCGAATTGATCGTAAATAATAATACGACAAAAATTATTTCTCTAAACTCTGATAAGCTACGATTATTTTGCAATAGCGGTTAAGGAAGCTGTATGATTTCATGGAATATGCGCGTAAATATAGCGATAAATCTGAAGGTAACGGAAATGAGAATATATATGCGGAAGCGTAGTATGATTTAAATCCACGGGAGCCAAGTGAATTAGACTAATGGCGCGAGTATATTTTATACTCTTTTTTTCTTTATCTCTTTCCCCTCTTCCGCATTATAATAAACTCGATAAAATCAATAAAATCCGCGGTATCGTAAAATGAATTTTCTCCAGAAGAACATAGATAATATAATGTACGAAAAATTGCTCGTTGCACGTAACTTAGCGAACGTTGCATTAAAATGCCACTACAAATGTACTATCGGCAGTGTAAGAAAAAATTCTTGGCACGCGCGCGTTTCGTGCTGTAGTTAATGTTCGTTGCAACGGTAACCGGATATTCGGTTGTAAAGAATCTGTTTCGTACTCACCTCACGGATCCAGAGCAACTGTATAATCCGGACGTACAATCGGCGTAGGCAATTATCATCCATTCAATCCATCTCTGTGTATATCTTTATTTTCTCTCAGCAATTAAGATGAGTAAATTTACAGAAGCTTTATAATCATTGAAGCTCAATGAACGCTCCGACCAACATTTCAAACTTGGTTATCTTACTCTTCTTCTATATCCCTTCTTCTCTCTTTCTATTTATTTTACACTCTTTAATAATGTATTTCGCATACTTCGTTTGATAACATCATATGGATTATACCTTTGAATTCTTCCTTTATAATGGTATTAAAATCGTATGAAAAATTGGAAAAACTAGCGAAGATTTCACATAAACTATATAATTTCAAATTAAACAACAACTGATATTTGTCGTTCATATATTACGTATCGTTATGTATATATTATAATATATATCGACATATATTATATTAAAGTGCAAATTAAAACAATTTTAACTGTCTTGTTATTTTAGATTTGTTCACATTTATTTCATCTCTCTCTTTTTCTGTTTACGAAATCCCTTTGTTCCTAAAGATAAAACTAACGGAGTTTGGTTTATTTCATGAATTAGTACATATAGCTTTATAGCTCTGGCAATAAATCCCACAATTTAAATGGTTTTATTGTAAATTGATAACGAATAGATTAAATTTGCAAACCGATCAAGTATTTACCGAATGTTTCTGCACAGCTAAGTTGTAACACATGTATTCATAAAAGTCCTTTGTAATTTATGTTGCGATGTTGATAGCATCAATTCAGATAAACGATATATCTAAAAGATGATTGATGCTATGCGATTGTAATGCCACGTTGCTCTGAAAGGTAAAAATTAATGTATGAATTAATGTGACAGCTTTGTGAGATTTCACCGAAAACAATAGCAACTAAGAAAATATCAAATGTATCTGGCATTCATAACTTGTTTTTTTTTTTTTTTTTTTTTTATTTTTTTTTTTGATATATATTCTAGAATCGCCATTACGCGATAATTATTACATGTGTTACGCAGTCAAACGTCTTTCTTGAGAAACTCGTATGCGGTTAGTATTGTGTACGAGAGGAATAATGTCGACATTTATGTGAAACTGCGGTAAAACGTCTTGTGTAATATATTTCGTTTTAATTTTGTCTATGATATATACTCTAGAATCGCTGCAAAATGAATTATGTCATGATTTATTGCCGGTATTTTCTTACAAATAAAAGAGCATTTGGTTTTACTGGCTCTTAGAAACACATCTGGTCTGTGACAACAGTACACTAAGCTGGGAATTGCCTCAAGTCTCAACACTTGTGTGATAAGTCAATGGAAAATTTGGTATCATACGCAGTAGTCATGATCGCTGCTAGGTTAAATTCGGTTAAGGTCATACATAATGTTTGAATATGTTGACTGTGGTTACAGTTAATTCTTAGATATAAGACTTTAGCAGAAGTCAATATGTTCTAACTTTAAGATAGTTGGCCCATGATAAACCATAAAATGAGTTTATCAAAACCGACAAACAAAAATAAAAGTCAGAAATTTATCAAAGCCAGCAAAATAAAGTGTAATAGAAAACATCCGAGACAAAATATTTGAGAATTATTTTATCTCATTTTTTTCGATAAATTTCTTTTCTTTGTTTTCATTGATATTCTTCTCTAATTACATATATTATGAAACACTATATTCTCCATTATCAAGATATTTTCTCTCGGTTTTTCTTTTTCTCGTTAAAAAACTTCTATCACTCGCTCTATTAGCCAACACAAAGCGGTAATTAAAATTATCTATTTATCTCTGCATGATATGATCGTAAACGATATATGAGAGAATATAAAAAGAGCAAAAGAATTTAACTTTTATCATCAAAGCGTTATGAACAACTGAAAGACATTCCATGTTTTTGCATCCAACTTAATTTATAACATATAATAATTTATTATATTTGTCGCCGGGAAGTGACGGGAAAATCATATTAATATCTCTAAGTATATGTGCATATTGCACATTCGACGATGTTATTATTCAGGATTGATGCATCATTCATGCGCGGATTTGCGAATAAATAATACGTGGAAAAAATAATATTTTATTGGCGCCAGTACGCGCCCCCTAACGAGCTTTATCGTTTATCCTATCAATAGAATATTAAGTGGCAACGTAAATCTTATATGACAATCTTATTTTTTTTTTTTTTTTTTTTTTTTTTATTATTTATACCAAAGATGTCAAACGAGTTTCTTGTCTGAGTCATAAAACAATTGCGATGCCGGAAGCTATTCCACTTATGTTATTTTTGTCATTACGACATATCATCATTAACGTAGATAAAGTCAAGTTTGTTGTTTTAAACCAACATTCATTTGTTGTCGACGATGTAAAAAAGCTGACTTCATCGTCGTTAACACTCGTTTATGTGTGCATGAAGCGTTTAATTTTAAAATTTCATAAGAATCATTACAATCAAAAAAATGTGATATATTAAAAAAATTAACGTTAGTCACAAGAAATAAAAATAATTATTAAATTGGACAACAATTTTTAGTATTAAATAAAAATTCGCTAAGTTACATTATCTCTTGCAGAAGATTAAACAAGTCTCCCGTTGACGTCACAAATATATCATTAGACGTCGGTATGATAAAGGTTAAACGCATTGCCTTAAGCAATGCCACTACTCGGAATAATAAGCCAAGTTGCATTTCTCATGACCTGTGATCTGAGAAAGTTCTGAAATAATGGTACATCTCTGGAATTCGTTCCGCTCGAGTTGGCCGCAACCTCGTCGGGCGCACCGTTTACAGAACATTTAGCTGCGATTTTTGCACTTGACTAGCTTGCGATTCCTCCCTCATGCACACGTGCTTTCGTACATTGGCGACACGAACATTTTACCGAACTTTTTACTGCACGCTAAATGCATCCTGTCGTTTTCATATTGATGATAACGAACATCAAAAATAATTTTTGATTCTGTAAGAA
Organism: Formica exsecta; assembly: GCF_003651465.1. Lineage (NCBI taxonomy): Eukaryota > Metazoa > Arthropoda > Insecta > Hymenoptera > Formicidae > Formica > Formica exsecta. The sequence goes on from NW_021850753.1 coordinate 350,213, forward strand.
ATGTGAAAATTCAAAGGAAAAAAGGAATGAATGCCATATATCTAGAAGTCGACGCAAGAAAGGAGATCGGACATGAAATAAAAATAGACGTCGTGCAAGAGCAGCAAAAGCGAGGTCTGCCAGGAGCGCAGACAAATATGTGGAAGGAACTGTCACATTCTCGGAGAAAACCAGAGAGGGAAAACGAGTTAAAAGCGAAACGGAAAATAGAACCAGAGTAAAAGGGTGGCGGACGGAGAAGGAGAGAGTTTGAGAGAGAGAGAAAGAAAGAGAGAGAGAGAAGGAAGAATCGCATACCATTGTTTTCAAGTGCGATACAATGGATTCTCGGTTGTGTTAGCTCTACCAAGGCTGGCACCTCATTGGCCATTCGCGTTAACGCGCACACCATCCGGCCGAGTCCTCGTTGTCATTTTGTACACCAAACGCATATCGCGTAAATGTGCATTGTGTACTCAGCATTGTTCCACGTTGAGCGGACCATGGCATTGCGAAACGGAAAATAGAACCAGAGTAAAAGGGTGGCGGACGGAGAAGGAGAGAGTTTGAGAGAGAGAGAGAGAGAAAAAGAGAGAGAGAGAGAAGGAAGAATCGCATACCATTGTTTTCAAGTGCGATACAATGGATTCTCGGTTGTGTTAGCTCTACCAAGGCTGGCACCTCATTGGCCATTCGCGTTAACGCGCACACCATCCGGCCGAGTCCTCGTTGTCATTTTGTACACCAAACGCATATCGCGTAAATGTGCATTGTGTACTCAGCATTGTTCCACGTTGAGCGGACCATGGCATTGCACGGGATAAGGAACAAAGTTGAATGGTAGAAAATGGAAAGTGGTCTGGACGACCGCGGAGGAGTTACTACGAAGGAGTGCCGAGCACAATTCGCTGCTTTCTCATCTCAATTTTGTGAATCTTCGTGGTAGCTCGGGAATGAGGGAAGAGCATTGTTCGTCCGCGATTTAAAGACGGGAGTTCCATAAGTCTTAATTGTGATTTCCATTCTTAAGAATTTACATACAACATATCCATTTACCACTAGAACAGCAAAAAATCGCAAATCTTTGATATAATAATAAACTCTCTCTCCATTACTCCCTAATAATAATTAATTAAACAATTAATTGATAAGAATACAGATTTTGCGACAGAAGGAAAAGATTTTTTGAGGTCAAGATGATTGCTCAGCGCCGTTCTAGTGTTAAGAAACCCAAGGTTTCAGAGATGATTAGATAGCGAATGATGTACGCGTTCACAGATCTGTAATTGCGTAATTGCTAACATCTGAAGGAAATCGTAGCAGTGATTAAGCATTATAAAGTCCTTATGCATTATCTGCGCTAATTAATATTTTTTTGTAAACAGTTTTATCAAAACGTCGAGAGACTACAAAGAATAATACCGTAACGAATGAAAAGTACTGTATATCTCATTTCTCTACTACATCTCTCTACACGTCTATTTACGTATATATAGAACATGCAAGAAAGAATTTAGATATTCGTCATAAAAAGCGCTTACTAATACAATCCAATTATGCTTTAGGATAGTATTCTTTGTTCAAGGAAATTTCCAGATTAACGGTTCCTCATAAAAATTATGAGATTTTATGGTTCCTCTGTAATAACCGTTAAATCGATATAATAAAAAGTTTATCATATTAAAAGTTTATCATATTAAAATAATTGCGTTTATAAACGATTATCTTGAAAAACTTTTTTTTATGAGATACAATCGCAATTTTGAACCTTTATCTTTAAAAAAAGAAAGTTCACTAATATCATTTTACATTTTAAAATTATTATATATACAAATTATTTACAATAATGAGTTTTATTATTTTCAGCATAAATTATATCAATTTGAATTATATATAAATTAAATAAATATCGATTTTTCCCTTTATGTTATTCGTATATTATTTCGCAATATTTCGTCGAACGAAAATAACAAATTCTCTTT
>NW_021850753.1:352267-430820 GCF_003651465.1 Formica exsecta
CTTTCCCTAATTGATGAACTTATAAACAGATATTTTGAAATGATTTATTTTAATATATTTAAAATCTTCATATTATATAATTTTATGATATCACATATGTATGTATATATAAATGCAACATTACGACATTATTTTTCCAGTCGTGTTTTAAAATCCAAAATTGTCCGAGATATTAATTTTATTTATCTATTCATTAAGAATGCACAATGGCAAAATGCAAATCATAAACAAACTTCAACGCGAATGCCACACAATTAATTCAAATTAAACTCATAATTATACTTCGTGAAAACGCTTTGTAATTATTTATGTAAAAGTTTATTTCTCTTCCGTACACATAAAACAAGTTCAACATACTTCATGTACAATAGAATCGTTTTACGTATTCAAATGTATGCTCATTAGAACATTTTTTACAAAATAAGCTTGTGTTGTGTGCGAACAATGGCTTAAATAATTTTAATAGCTGTTGCAAAGTATGAATGAACAAAGCATATATTTTTTTTTCCTTTAAGGATGAATATATTTACGAAACGATGCAATAATTGACGTAAACTGTCACCATTAAAATTCGTTGCAGCCTGTTGCATAAACTCGTTCTACAATAGATCAATCATCAACAATTACGCTCTCTAGAGAATCACATGACGTCCTCTTTCGCGCGAGAGGCAGACGGGATATAAATTCAATGAAAAGAGCTTACAGGAGCGCCGGCATGGCGCGGATAAACAATAGCGGCAGAAGATAAGAAGACCACGTTCTTCCGGACTCCCTCTCCTTTCGTCAACTTCACCATCCCACCAAACGCTATTCCTTCGTCTGTCTCTTTTCCGCGTGAGGTGATATCGTCTCTCTTTCCTGCCAGGTCGTTAGCATAATAGCGTCAAGTACTTCACTTCGTTGGTAGTCAATACGTGCCGTCGCTCCGATCGCGTCGCGTTGATCATATTGAGTCATATTAGTGTCTCTCGTGAAATTGCGTAACAAGGTCTACGCGCGCACACGCGGCGATATAAGGGTACGTTACGGACGAGCTTCTGTTATTTTGTCTCTTACTGAAACTTATCGCGCATATATTCCACTTCGGTAGTGGAAACGGGCATCTCTTCGCGATACTCGCTCTCTCCAATTGACACCGATCGGACGAAAGTCAGACAAGAATCGCGTTTAAACGTAACATCGCGTTGACACTTCCCAATAGAAACAATTGTCGCGGTGGTACTCGACAAGCACTCGGGCGTTTCTCAAAAGCCACTCCTTGTCAAGTAATCGAAAATCTCTTATATCGAGTGACACGTTCTCTCGATACGAAACGCCGTTAAACTCAGCAACCCTCGTAATCTCGGTACACAGACCAACCTCTATCACGGAAGGGCGTTACGAAGCGGCCGTGGATACGGGATGACGACCAACGTCACATCGATGGTGGTGGACTATCTGGTTTTCATCGGGTTCATCGTGATTTCCTTCGTGATACCGTTATGGGGGAACTTCAGGACGAAGAAAAAGGAAACCAAGGCGAATTACGTGTTCGCCACTGGCAGCGTGTCAATGGGCGCGATGATGCTGTCAATCGCGCGGGGAACTCTCGGCGTCAGGTCCTTCCTGGGTTATCCTTCGGAACTGTATTATCGAGGTAGCGCCATGTGGGAGACCCTGTATGGGATGTTGCTCGCCTATCCTATCGTCTGCTTTATCTTCGTTCCCGTTTACTACAGTCTCGGCATCACGTCGGTCTACCAATATCTGGACATGAGGTAATTTCACGGTTCTTGTTTCTTCTCGAAAACATGGCATATAATATTATTTCTCAAACTTTGCATGAAAATAACACTGTCTATCGTTGCTTGCATGAATTATATCAATGACACACAAAATAAACTGTGTGACGCCGGACCAAGTCGATAAATAATGTACAAAATCAAATTAAGATGCTATATTGAGATATTCCATCGATAACAATCGTAATAAATCAATCTTAAAGCCAAAAATCAAAAAAGAGAGAGAAGAAAATTATTATACAGTTTTTAATTAATATACAATCAAGAATTTTAATCAAACAGATAAATTAATTTTGAATAAACACATTGCATCGTATGCAGATGTTTTACTAGTCATGTGTAACGTCCAAAATATAAAGATATCATAAGATACGAAAACATATAAGCTGACTAGCAGAGTTCCAGGAAAAAGAAAAAGTTGTTCTTATACATGTTATGATGATTAGTATTTGGAAACGGACTTCGGATTTATAATTTTAGCTATGACGTAGAGAGAATGTATTCTCATATATACGTAACGGTCCGGTTAGCACGAAAGTAATTCCTTGAATCTTTCATTTTAGTTTCTCTTAATTATGCAAATTTCCCAGGTTCAAGTCGAAACTAGTCAGATGTCTGGCGAGCTTCTCATACGTCGTACGGAGCCTCTTAAATTTGGCGGTCACGGTGTTTACTCCTTGCGTCGCGTTGAAAGCAGTGATAGGACTTCCATACTGGGCTAGTATCGTAGGAATAACTACTATTTCTGTGGCTTTCACAATCATGGTAAGAACACAACACGTATATTATATTATATAACCATACGTTTTATAAATGTCGACGTTCACTCATTAAACAAATATTCTAAATACGAAATAATGCAAGTTGTTGAATATTTCATTTATATACTCGAGTAATGAGCGCTTTTCATGCAAATTATATAGATTGAAATTATGGAGAAATCGATGCAACGCAATACGTACAAAATATTTACACAAAAATGCTTTTTGTATTTATCCATTATGATGAGAAACAATTTCAATAGCTTAGGGCGTTAATTTGTCCAATTCGCCAGTGTAATGTATTAATTATAATTTCATTAAGTGTCACTTTTTTAAGTGTAAAAAATATTTTTTTTTATTTGTAGCATATAATAACATAAAAGCGATTTGTTCAAAATTAAAATTATATCAATCTCAATCTCTACGAGAAAATAAATTACTTATGACGGCTCTTGAAGAGCAGAAGTATTCTCGGAAAACCTGATATTTCCGGTTAAAAATTAAAATTATAATCTAATTTTAGTAAACTTGTAAAATTGTATTTATTTCAGTGGCAAATTACTTGCTACTCATATAATATCGGATATACGATGAATATACATCTTACTTCTATGACATGAAAATAATATTCTATATATAGATATTCATAAATCTTATATACCATGATTTGGATGTACATTATAATACATAATATGTATATTCATTGATATATTTTATATGTACATATAGTATGTATGTAAATTGTACGTGCGAAATGTAGATATACATAATTTGTATGTATACTTTGTTGTATGTAATATGTACATTGCTACATCATGTATGAATTGAATGGTGAATGATAACAGCAAACAACATAAAAAATAATAAAAATATAACTCTTAATAAAATTCTTAAACCTTTGAAATAATAAAATATTTTAATGTCTTTTGACGAAATATATTATTATATATAACATTAAAATTACTACATTATTTCATATTGATTAAACTATTTAATCGATTACTCATCAATATTGTGTTATTTTATGATTTGCGACTACTGATATTTATGTACGTTCTTTTTTTTAGGGAGGTCTGAGAGCTGCCATCCTATCGGACGTTATACAAGGCCTGACGATGATCGGTGTATCCGTGGTAATCATCATACAGGGAACTGTTAACGTCGGCGGGCCAGTTAACGTCTTTAATGTGACTGCCGAACGCGGACGCTTGGATTTTTTCAAGTATGTCTATTGATAATTATTCATCAAACAGGCGTATATAATTTTCATTTCAATATAAATTTACCGATAATATATGTAAAATCCTTGTTGCACATTTCCGCATCCCATTTTTGAACTTTAGAATTATTTATCACGCTGAAAATATATAATTTCAACAAACTGTCAGTAAATTGAATAATGTTAAAATGTGATTTCATATTAAAATTCCTCACTACGCATTTCGCAATCTAAAATTATTAAATTCCACAGCAGCGCAAAATTATTTCATATGCTGTGCATTTTTTGCATCCTTGAAAAATTTTGTAGAGACAATAAAATGATTCCTTTTTTTCAAATTGCAAAGTAATTTAGAAATAATTTAATATATATTCCTAAATCCTACAATATATATAAAAATGCGACATTCATTCAATATCTCATATCTTTTCTTCAGCTTTGATATGGATCCAACTATTCGAGTGACGACAGTATCGGCGACACTGGGTCAGCTCTTCATGAGTTTATCCATTTTCGGATGTCAACAGAATTTTGTCCAGAGATATTGCAGTATGTCCAGCCAAAGAAAGGTTGTCCAGTAAGTAAACTTTTTGTGTATGATATGAACAGAACTTCGAACAATTCCTTTAACTGCTCTTCTGTCCTGCAACGATAAACGACAGACTTGTATGACACATTACGCACAACTCGTCGAACTAAAGGATAATGTGATTTATGCAAAGTGTTCTATGAATTATCACTTTATGCATACAAGATGTAAATGGAAATTACGAGCACAAACGCATATACATAGTGCACAAAGTAGTCAATAAAGGAAAAATTAAAGTTAATAAAAAACCCTCCGTCTATTGTACAAAATTGTACTTTAAAAATTAAATCGTATAAAACTTGATAGTTGTTAATGCTAAGTGGGAATTTTATATAAAAGTTGGTATAAATTTTTATCACCGAACTTTTTAGAAATATTGACAATGAGATAAATATCTCGCTATGAAATTGCGCGAATGCATACATTATACAAATGTTGTTATCAGTAAATAATCGACGTAAAACTCTTTTATATGGAAATTTTTAGGCACAGCGCAGGCACATAACAACGCATGCATGCACGTATGTGTGTGTATAAACTTGACTTTTAAAATATATCTAACGCTAAGAAAAAAAATATCATGTACTGGCCTATTACATTGAATTAAAGTATAATGTTTAATATATTCCGGTAACTATGCATTTCTTGATGGTAATAAAAAAAAAAGTGAGATTTTTTTGACAACTTTAAACTTTGCAAGAGAGAGTATATCAATACAAATGTATATCATTTTTTATTTATAAGGTGTAAGATATCCCATTTTTCTATGATTTATAATGATATATTCTTTAACTAATTCCGAATTAATTTTTATCTCGAGCATATCGAAATATCCTGCAGAAAAGGTGTTTCCGGATATATGATACATTCGCAAACTTTCTTCTTAATTTCTGGCATATGTATGTCGATTGTGATTCCTTGATATGGTACAAATACATATTTACTCGTGACTTGTTGAAATTCTTTCTGCAGCCGTTTGAGTTTGGCTAATGATTCATCAACGAGAATCGCGTGAATTATGATTCACATTAAATTATGTAAATAAGTCTTATCTTAACGTAAGAATTTGCGAATTAAAATGACGCCAGCGAGAAAAAAACAAAAGTATAAGAGGAATAATCATGATGTGTGCATTTAGAATTATGAAAAACACACACATTTTATGACTAACAATAAGGATTATAAGAAATTGAAAAATATTATAGTAAGAAATACATCTTATAAAACCATATTTTCATCTATAAAAGACTTTTATTTCGATGAAATGAACGTAATTTTTTTATACACTTTGGATATTTTTTAAATCATAAAATAAATGATAAAAATATGATGTAAATAATACACCGTTTTAATATGATAGCTATTACTACCAGCTGATATTTTTTCACGGTCTCACCTGTAATTTCCACACGATACATGACTTCGACGCATTAAATTATTTTCTTTTGTGATATTAAAAGTATAGTATTAAAATTCAAAACAATTTAATATAATTACAAATTTATAGAAAACAGAAATTAGGGAATAGCATATTTTATTGATTTAATAAGACATGCATTTTCCTGATAATCTTTAGAAAAAACCATATCAATAAAAACCAATTTTTTTCCTAAAAGATTTAAAAGCATGCTTTTTTTTGTAAAATATATCGTATCGCTTGAACAATGTATGCGAGCATATCTCCCATCGTAAAATTAAATTTAGAAATTCTCGTGTATGTTATATGTAGTCTTAGGAAAACGTTTTTTTTTTATGTTGATGAATAATTCCGTTTGTAATAATTCCTTTTATTATTTGAGATATGTATTCTCTCTGTAGCATATAAAAATCGCAGTTTGAGGTAGCACATACGCGCATAGAATTGTAACGGTGACGAAATTTTACAAAATATTGGCACGCATTGCGATTGTCATATATATACAGCAGTCAACGTAAAACCGAGCATTTTTCAGTCAGTTGTCCGGCGGTAATCAAAAGAGTATAAAAACGCTCACATACACGCAACCACAAATTTACTGCGTTACCGGGTTGAGATATCACATGGAATGTATGCATCATGTTGGTTCATAAAATTTTATTGCTCGCAAATGTATCGTCAGAAAAACTCAAGTAGATACTTTCATAAGAAAAATAAAGTTACACATCTGATCCAGAGACATGGTCATGAAACGCTCTCAAGATCTCAGCAGAAATTTATCTTCAGAATTTCAGCAAAATCTCTTTGTCACTCGCACATTCTTTTTTTTACCGCGTTCTGTATAATAAACTCCGAAATATAGTTTATAAAATTATTAATGTAAAAATAATCTTCTAGTACATATGGTCAATGCGTAAAAATAATTTGAATTTTCAATTTCATATGGCATTATTTTTATATTAAATATATTCTTCCAGATGATGTAAATTAAATTTCAATGCATAACGACAGGCTGATGATTTTACGTCAACGATTTCTCGACGACAAAAGCTTTTTAGAAGTAGTACCAATCGAGCCGATTTAGCAAATTGTTCCCAGAGTTACTATTACTACATAATCAATGAGAGCTCCGTGGGGAGCCGAATGGCACCGCGCCAAATTTTTAGTATATAGAAACCTTCGGCGTTCAGTAAGGTTTACAATATCAATTCAAACTAAGAGACAACGACATATGTTCTTAGAATGAGGTCGCGTCTCTACAGTCTTAACGTTTAATATGACTGAATAAATGTTTTGCAAAGAACAAAGAGATAAAGCTATTCTTTTTCTTTCCAGAATAATAAAAAATTAAAGCCGCTTAAAATCTCTACATTTCTTTACTATAATTTGTACGCACGATATAAAACTAGAGACATTACAAAATTATATTAAACGACTACGTCGTCATTCTGTTGGCTAGCTAAAAATTTATGCTTCCGCGAGATTAATTTGACTAATGTATATTAATGTCACACATTTAATACGTAAAGGATTTTACTTTCCACGCGTTTTCTCAAACTTTCACGACAAACATCGAAACTAACATCGAGATGGAATTTAATCGTTTTGTTTGTGCATTAATACGAATTACAGATTAAAAATATTTAAGTATCATAAAAAAATTAAGATTCTAAGAAATAAACAATTTGTTCAAATCACTTTCCGGATACATCTGTAATTCGCATTCATGTACAAAGAGAACAATTAAATTTTTTCTAATATTAAAAATATTATTATCTTTTATTTTTATTTTATCTTTGTATTGTCTTTTTTATTTTTCTTAAGATTTTTAGTTTTTAATTTTTTCTGTGTTGTTAAGTTGCAATAGCGTTCTCCTCATTATCTTAAGAAGTTAAAAAAGCCGATTATAAGAATAAATGTTACATATCATTGTTATCTGTGTTGTCGCATCTATATCGCTTCGTACGTTGTTAAAATTCTTTCACCAATTATTCATTACTTTTTTTTTTATCCTTTAATCTTACGTAAGATTTTTTCTATGTACAAGAAATTGTTATTGAATTTTGTGTAGTATATAAGAGAGAGAGAGAGAGAAAGAAAACTTATTTTTAAAAAATCTTTTTACAAAACAAATGTGCATGCAAATACTATAATAATTATATAATATTAATTCTTACAAGAATTGTGTCATATGTTTTTATAATTATAAAAACGATCTTTGTATCCATTATCATTGCCATCCGGATTTAGCACTGTTATGTCAATCTTCCTCTCTCTCAATCTCTCTCTGTCTCTCTCTCTCTCTCTTAAATTGTTAATTAAAATAGTTTAATATTTCAAGTTGTTTCAATTTTTTTCGTGATTAGAGAATTTTTTGGTTTTCAGTACGATGATGGCCAACATGCCTATAATAGTAATCCTGTTCTCGCTATCTTGGATCGTCGGAATGGTAATCTTCGCTAATTACGCCGACTGCGATCCACTCTCTCTGGGATACATATCCAAGATCGACGAAATCGTGCCATTCTACGTCGAAGATAAATTCCTCCACCTACCCGGTATGCTCGGTTTAGTGATGGCAACTCTATTTAACAGCGCCTTGACTTTGGCGGTATCGAATCTCAATTCTCTCGCGACGGTGACATTCGAGGATTTTCTGAGTCACATACCGGCACTGAAAGATCTTAAAGATACGCAGCAGCTCAACACGATCAAAATCATCGGTTTTATCTACGGTCTGTTAATAATCGGCATTAGTTTCCTAGTAGCCATGCTATCAGGCGTGATAGAATCTTCTATGCTAATGACGTCGGCGACGTCCGGACCTCTTCTTGGCGTATTTCTCCTTGCCATGTTGGTACCTTGCGCCAACTGGAAAGGTGCCGCCGTTGGTATGATCTTCAGCCACATAACGACAATGTGGATCACCTTCGGTCATCTCAGTCTCGGTACCGTAACGAAGATGCTGCCATTATCGACGGAGGATTGCCACAACGAGACCTTTTCGTCGTGGGTCACAAAACCAATCAGTTTAGATTATTCTACGCCAAACGTTTCTAGCTGGACGAAAATTCATGAGAATATCACGACGTTGTCGTCTGTCGACGAGCCTGATCAATCGTCCAATCCTCTAAATGTTTTTTACGGGATCACGTATATGTATTACGCTCTTATTGGCAGCGTGACGACGGTCGTCATCGGTATCATTGTGAGCTTGATTACGGCCGATGCCGAATCAGACAAGTACGAGGAGCATTTGCTACATCCTATAGCGCGGAAAATAGCGGGTCTATTTCCCGGAAAACGAAGAGTCTACGCCACCCGACTCGGAAATAAAAATGATGCTACAAACGCCACTCTTTCCTCGGTGGCATCCATCTCCGGCAGTACCGAGAAAGGGATAGAAAGAATTCCTTCCCTTCAAGGATTCATGGATGACGAAGGCAAGTTGCATCTAGACAACAGCTACGTGGAAAAACTCAACGCGCTGAAGAACGCTTCTATCGACGTGACCAATGAGATTGGCAAACACACCAGATTATGATTCGACCCTAGTTCACGAGGAGTGTTCCTCGTATATTACTCGCAACAACATCGTTGAAACTCTCGACATATCTTCAAGAGTGACGGTATACCGTAATAAACTCGACGAGCAATTGCGTGTATTAGTGCCAAATTTTATTATCCCAGCATCGTCAATGCTGGATTTACGAACTGTGCGCGTAGAACGTAATTACACGTAAGCAAAGTTTTCCTCGATTACATTGCTCGAGCTAACTCACATTCAGCTCAAAATATCGCTCAAATGAAGGTAATTTAGAGGTGCAATTCGTTAGGAAAACTTCTAACTTGTCTGTGCCAATTAAAGTTAACTACGATACATGCGTATTTTGTAAGCTGTATTTAGACATGTGAACGTGATTTACTGGCGAAGATTGTCAAACACACATGCATACGTTGAATAGGAATCGCATCACCGTTGGCAACGAACGAGTTTTACATCGGAGCGAAAGGAACTCAGCAAGAGAAATTGGTTGAAATCGCCTTTAGTTAAGTAATAGTTGCTAACTAGTTTTGTAACTTAATGACGCGAAATTAATGATTTAGTTGTCGACCAACGAAGTGAATTTTTTTTTTTGTCTTTATAGCTATGCGATATTTTAATTGTATAAGCAAAACATGTATTTTCAGTATATTTCAATAAGAAAAATCGATTGTTAATCTTTATTTATATTCGTAATTAATCTTTAGATATGTCTTAAAGATATATCTTAAGAATAAAGATATAAATGTACAAGATATTTAAAAATATGTGTGATATAACATGAAAAAGAATGGTTTTATAAAAAATATGTATAACATATATAAAAAGAATAATAATTATAGAATAATATTGAAAATCCAAAATTTAGAATATTAAAAAATTTGTTCTCGCCTATTGTGTGATTCATGTAGAATCGCTTTTTTCTATTACTATTGTATTTTGTAACACCTGGTATGTATACATATAGTATACATACTATGTACATATAAATAGTACATACTATATATACATATATAGTATATACATATACTTTATAGACATATATGTATATATATATGTATATACATATTATATATATTACACATACATATATAAATGTGTTGGAAATCATATTTATGTCGTAAAAATACAGAATAATAGAAATAATTTCCATTAATTTGTTAAAAACTTTAAATATAAAAGATGCAATATAGTATAATATAATTATTGTACAACAAGAAACGTGCAATATTTTATAACTTATTGTTAGTGTAGTAAAATGTACTAAATTACTCTCGAATGAAAACTACGTAATAGTATATGTATTTTTTTGCGAGCGAAGATATTTGATAATGAAATAGCGATTAAAGTATGCGAGCGTTCCTGTAGCATAATATTAAAATCTTAAACGGATTTTTCTCGAATATTACGTAGTATATATATAATGTATAAATAGTATTATATATTTTAACAAAAGATATATTACATATTATATATCGCGCCTTTTTCTGTCATCATGTATGTGCATTCTGCAGTGTGCATTTTATTCATAAATCATGTCGTGCATCAAACTTCAATATTAAAATTTATTTTTATACTTTATAGAGTGTGTAAGTCATTTTACAAATAGAAAATGTTATCTTTTAATATATATATATATATATACGTAATGAACACAATGCCAATCCAGCGACTGTGATCGTTGATTTTATTTGTATTTTTCTTTTATTGCACTTATATATTTATTACTTCAATAATACAAGTCATTCTTTTTTATCTATCTTGTAATTATTTGTAACCTCCAAGATAATCTTTTTCTCGTACAAATGCTAGTCAATATCTTGAATATGATATACTTCCAATACGATTTACTTTGATTATTAAATCATTAAATATTAAGAGTAATCAGAGTAAATAAGATATATAAAACTGTTAATCTTAGAATAGAAAATTTAATCGCACGTTTGAGATAACTGTGATATATCTGCGCAATTTTTATTGACATTTTCTATATTTATATTTTTCGATATCATATCCGATATTTCTTAATTATATATTTTTTGAAATTACTCTTGCGCTATATATATTTTCACTTATTTCATATTTTGCTTAAATATGGCTTACTGGTTTCCTGTATCGATATATTATGTACATCTTTTCTTTTTTAAATTCTTTATATAAAGATATAAATTTAAAACTTGCTCAGTGATATTCGTAAATGTATTATAAATAAATCAAGTATTTAGATAATGTAGTTTAAAGCATAGGAAAAAGAAAGATGATGTAATTATGAGAGTTATATAATGAAAGGATATAATTATAATTATGAGACGATTCATCTCTGTATAACATTAAAAAAGTGGGAGTAGCTAGACAGGAAGCGTACACATATATGAAAATGCATTACACACGCACATATGCAAGCGCGAATAAGAGAGAGAAAGTATTATTAGATACGTTTCATTTTTATTTTATTTTATTTTTTTTGGTATTTATACTAAAATAATGCGGATATACAAAATGTATGGTGTATTTATACAATGTCTATAGCAAATGCTTATATTTTTTAATTAAAAATGTTTAATTTTGTTTTTAACAAATGTATTGAGACACTATGTTTGAAATAAAAGTTGTATCGTATCGAGGGGGAAATCTTGTGGAAGTGAACATTTTTTTTAGGTGGAGGCGCTTAGGAGATTTGAAGGTCAAGATATATATGTAGTATAGTGTAGTGTAGTGTAGTCTACACACTTGACCCTCGACCATCAACCATCGGCCATTGACTATCGCTATTTCTCTCTTCGGAACTGGACATTCAAGTTCGAGGTGATCCGGTATGCAGGCTGCACAAACACTGGCAACGTTGCAGCGATTTAACGCACGTGGTAGTAGTATCACTAGTATACAGTATATGTATACCCTGCCCTGGCAAAATGGTTCTGTAGTAGTGAAGTAGCAACAAGACGGTCGGCTATATTCGAGAAAACACGAGCCGTTCTTTAGTACTGCGCGCGTTCTTGAGCTGGTCACTCGCAAATCTCTTTGCACAAGAAATAATATCACTGGCACACGTCGAACGATAACAGCACGAATAACCGCTCCTCTTTCTATTTCCATTTACTTTTTTTCTTTATTTAGTCTCTTTTTCTCTTTTCTTTTTTGGCCTCTTTCTCTATAAATTTTCTTCATTTTCTCTCTCTCCCTATCCTTTTCCCTTCTCTTTTCTTAACTTCTCAATTATTTTCGCTGCTGTTACAATGAGCATCACCGGCTTTCAAGTTTGAAGCGTGCCACGAGTACGGTTTCGATCCTGCGCTCTTCGCTTTTTCGAGGCGTTCGATCAAGCCACGAGAGCGCCACCATTTTGACAGTACGCCGGCAAGATCGCGTGGAACATCTGCGTGCCTATTTTTAGCTATACGGCAGACGTACTGATCTGTGTTAGTACGGGCGTGCAGAAGATAATACGTGTCTGTGTGCTATCTACACGCGGAGTTTCCTTACGAATCAGCGTGAGTGCAACGCATCATGGTGGGGGAAACCAGGTAAATGCGCAAAAATTCCGCACGTGCTCCGGTAGTACTGATATACGCCGGTAGACACTCTTCATAAAATGCGAAAGACCCCCTCTTTTGAGGGTTTTACCATAATCATTCATGAAGGCCGGAACATTCTCGAAAATGATCCGGGTTCGCTCATCAACTGTCCGAGTCAAAAAAGACTCCTTTTTTATCATTATTAAAAGGCAGAAAATATGATGCATTATTTTATCATGCGTTTCCTGCAAGCATGCACAATGTACACTTAATCAGAAACATGTTTTAAGTATGCTTAACAAATATAAAAAGAAAAACATATTTTAATATATTTTAATGATATAGAAATATAAATTTATTGTAGATTCAAAATTTTTAAATTTTTTCCTCCCCACCAAAAAAAAAAGAAATCAAATTCACACATCATGGTGTTCCGTTTTACTTTGGACGCAAATAATCAATATTATTTTTTGATTTGCAATATTGATAAGTGGTCGTATATACTAAGTGTGAGTAATATTTAAATATCAAAATGTTATCTGTGCGAAATGCACTGTGTAATTGCATATTATAATTACCGAGTAATTTGGAATTCCACTGTAGACTAAGTTCTCGATGATTAATTAGATAGTCCATGTCGAAAATGCAACGTAAACATATTCGCTTGTGGATTCGCGCGAGCTCATGAGAAATACGAGTTTCTCCAAGCCAATGCCGGTTCGTTTCACGCTGTTACGCAAGACAGTGGTTCCTAACTGTTTCGAAGCTGCAAAGTTTCCGGCATCATTAGCTTGCAACTTAAAACATGCCCCTGATTGATTGCATATTGTGCATGTTTGCAGAGAGCGCGCGATAGAGATTAGTTGCATTCATCAAAAATTAATTAATATCGGATTCCAATATAATGTAGTTTCCGCGATGTTATTTTCAATTTTCTTTCGCACAAACTTGACAGCGTTGATTTGAAGTCTATTAAATAAATATCCGTTGCTTTTGTAAGTCATAATCAATATATTCTATGTCGTAAGTCATTGATAATGATAAAAAGCAGCTTACATTTTTGCAGGTAATAATTTTACAAATTGAGAAAGAAAAAAAAGGGTCTTCGTATAAGTTCATATTTAAATGTCTTATATATTAGAACTTTTACTGTGAAGCAACATCCGAATCGATACTTGCATTTCTATTTTAATTAAAAGAAATATTGTTTATTAATAAAATCATACAGTTATTAATTATCTATATATTAATAAAAAGATATCATCTTATTAATATATATCCGTATTACATCTAGGTTCTCAATATTTGGTTACTTATTAAACACACATATAGATTTGCATCTTTAATTTGATAAATCTAAATTGAGAGAAAAAAACAAACCATACTCTTTTTAATTTTATTATAAATATTTTAATTTATTACTACACGTATTATGAAATCATAAAAGTATATGTATATATATATATATATATCTTATCAACTTTGAATCAATTTAGCATCATTTGTAGCTCCGAAAGTTGTTCGTTCAGACATGATACTAATTAACGCAGACACGATACTAACATGACGCTAATTAACCTGTGGTTAATCTGTACATACTTGTTAAACTTGTAATTCATTCTGTTGAAATTAGTTGTAGCGAGATATATATTAATACGATTACGTTAGAAAGTACATTTCATCACTTGATTGCATTTTATCTAAAAATATATACGAAATATGTATAAAATGAGTTCAAGAATATTTTATTAAAATATTTAGAAATATATAAAAATATATATTTGTATGTGGATACAAATTTTAAAGTCAGAATATGTATTGTTAAAACCACAAAATGTGGACTTTTCTAAAATATCTTTTATATAAATAGATGAGAAAAAAAAATTTTTTTTAGGTTATATTTGCATTCTATAATAAATGAAAGCATTGAGTGACAATTTAAATCGAGACTTTGTTCCAGAAAATTTATTTTGAAAAATCACATGATTCCAATCGGCTATTCATAAAGATATGGCAGAGAAAAGCGCGATATTTCAGTAACGAGAATGTTATCCGAATTTTTATGTCTTTCAACGATAACAAAGTTGTTACGCGAACGCTTAGCGAGACGGGTCACGTTTTATATGACGTTTTTGATAACTCATACCTACATATATATAAGTGCACAAATATTGGTGATAACATTGTGCCACGATAAAAGCTTGTGTTACATTATTCATCGAGATGTCTTGCACCGCACGAAACAGCAGTCATAATTTCTAAAGGCTGCTCGTGCGCCTTTCCTGACTTCTTCGCTCTTTAAAGCCATTGTCGGATTCGACGTGTGCCAGACACAGATATAGATAGCAGTAAATTATTAGCGCATCATGCATAAACTGCACGAAGCGAGTCTGTGGAAACACCTGATGCAGCAATGGCCGTAGATCTACAAAGACTTCATTATCACCGCGTGATATATATACACATGCGCTCGAAGTCGCGAGGGGAGGCATTATTGTCTGCTGGATTATGTTCGCGATCGATCGACGTTCGATTTATCACGCTCGAGCGCGATATCATGTGTACTCTTGAGATTTATTATCTTCTATAGAATTCGACGTTATTGTGCCCGAATTGTGACCAGTCAGCGTCGACTGGGTTGATTTCACGAGAGGAAGAACCAGTTAACGCGCGCGTTAAAAGTCGATATACGGATATAAAGAAACTATTGTGATTAAAACCGTGAGATTAGCGTTAATTGCTAGCGTTGGAAACAAAGAAATACTTCAAGTTATATTATATAATATAGAATTTTCTAATTAAGTCACATGTCGTCCGATATTGAATATCGCGTAAATCTAATCACCAGTTTCAGTCAACAAAACACTTCATAATTATAAAGATCATTAGAGATATATATTACAGCCAGGATAAATATATTACTGACATAACTGACTCCCAGCTAATTCTACGTCAAATCGATACAAAATATTTTGAAAGCTATCGTTAGACAATCACAACAAATGACTGGCACTATTCTGGGAATTACCCTCGATATTTTCGTTCATTTCTGCATACAGCATATTTCTTATAACACGCGCATCTGTTAATATATTTTTTTTTTGTTATATAAAAAAGATGTATGTGATATTACATTTTTATATAGTTATATAGTTATTTTATATATTGTAGTTGTCCTTATATAAAATTTCTTATTTACACAAAATACAGACGCTTGCAATATTATGGCAAACATAAAATTATACTACTCTCATTTTCACATGTTTATATATTCATATATTATTCAGAAATATATTTACATAGACTCACCAAGAACAAAAGCACAAAATATAATATTTTTTATCGCATCGTATGGATACTATTTATGTAAATACTATTTTAATATTTTGAACAGCAGTTTTGAAATATTTACGTTTTAGTAATTTAGAAGTGACAACTTTGGTCTGTGTGATAAGCGATTCTGCATAGATACGTATTGTTAATATAATGCAAATGTATTCCACGTAGAAGGTACCGCCGACGGTCTTATCTAATGGTTATGCGCTGTCCAACTGAAATATTCTGTTTTCCAAGACCCACATTTAACGATTCACTTTTAATTTAGCGCTAAATGTAAAAGCTGAAGTTAAACCCCGCTATTTATACGAGTGCCATTGACGATAAGAATGCGATATTTTTTATGGAATAATTACAGCATGATACACACACATTTATTTTCTAATTTATGCACGCAAATTTATTTTCTAATAAAATGCTGTAATATTTAATTGTAAAATCAAATAAAGTATAATAAATTGGGATCAAGTTTAAAAATAACTACATAACTATTTTCGCTTTATTTTCGCTATATTTAATTTAACATATTACTTTATATATATAACAATAAAATAGGAACAAAATAAAAATAATAGTTTCTGACCTTGGATAATTACTGTGAAATAAAGATGATAATTATTGCAAATAAAATATTATTTAATTTATTTTTTAATCTTTTTGTTTTAGTTATCGATATATTATAATTTTACTTGTGAATATTCGTTATAAAAATGAGCTATCAAAAAAATAAGAATTGATAAAAATAATTATGTTAAACATAATAAAAGAAGCTTTCTTCTCTCTGTTTCCTTGTGAAGTTCTGTATTTTGTATTTTGTATTTTTGTATTTTGCGTAAAAAAGAAATTCTATTTTTATCACTCGCAAAACAGAGAAGATTTTCCAAGTTGCTGACGTCAGAGCTACTGAAATCCTATTGTGCCGTGCTATACAGATAATAGTATCGATCGTTCGAAAATACCATAGTATAATCAACAAAGATTATTATCTACATTTATATGCGTGAAACGGATCGTGATCGCTCCTTTAATTTTCGATTTTAGTTTATTGGCCAAATAATGATTTTACATAAAAATAAAATACTCGAAAATGTCCAAAGAATAAAATAAAGGAAAATGGAATAAATTTTTGGATTGTTTCGAGTTTGTCTACCGTCGCGCTTAATAAGAGCATATGTTTTAAACTGCACCATTATTTATCTCAGTTTTATCTCTTGTAATGTACGCTTTCATTCACTAGTTTGTTATGAAGCATATGTTACGTTGTACACAATGATTTTACTTCTTTTTCAATACGCGAACACGCGGTCCATTTTCCTATTCAATTTTACTGCGAGAATAATACAAAATTGCGAAGAGATGGACTTACATAAACATTCCCGCAGCGAGAATCAAACTTGGTATAAATGTTCCATGATAATATAAGATATATCGAAATAAAAAAAGTCTCTCTCTCTCTTTCTCTCATACTTAATCGTTTTTATATCAACAGTTTGAAATATATCTCGTTTCTATTAAAATTGCTATTAAAAAAACGGATTAATCTTATGTATTAATTACTAGAAAAACAAAATTGCTATTCTAATGTATTTTATTGCCACATTGCAATAATATTTCTTTCTTTGCTTTCTTTTCTAATACTAAAAGGGTAATGCGTTTATAGCCATAATGATAGCAAAAAAAAAATATTGCGTGTGTAATTTCAATTAGACATTCATATTAAAAAATAAAATCAAAGCATTTGCATTTTTGCTTTATACAAAAATGTATCATCATTCAGATTAAATAGCACGCTGTCATTTTTTGGCAGATGAATAATTCAGCTTATAATATAAATTGTGATTATTAAATAAATATCTTGTTTATTTTTTTTTCTTTTCTGGTAAGGATCTTTATTTCCCTACGCTGATTTAAATCCTGCTATAATTATGCTAATCTGAAT
Source organism: Formica exsecta (assembly GCF_003651465.1). Taxonomy (NCBI): domain Eukaryota; kingdom Metazoa; phylum Arthropoda; class Insecta; order Hymenoptera; family Formicidae; genus Formica; species Formica exsecta. Next base: position 370,369 of record NW_021850753.1, read on the forward strand.
GGGCGTATTATGTTTTCATTAATGAGTAATTATTTTGCTTTTGTTTAATCGGGTTTAACAATAATTAACGTCGTGTCTAAATAATAAGCATAATGATTCGTTTCAGATGGATGCCGTGTCAGCTCAAAGTTGAAACGAATTTGTGCAGCGGCGATTACGATGGCATTATCCTGGTGTCAGGAAATGCTCCTGGATCCGACGAGCCAGAACCCTTCAAAACCGTCCTTTACGCTGCTGCCCAGATCGATGCTGCACTGGGCGTGATCGGTGCGGTTTTGCCCATCAATTTGCTCGCAAAAAGGCTCATTTACAGTCCAACGGGTCCGCTTAACATGGATTATCACGATGTGCGGAGTTTTGCAGAGGCTGCCACGAAGGGAATGAAGCGGTAATTCCTTTGTGTGACCCCACACACTTTTCTTTCTCTTTATTCTTCCTTTTTCACACAAGCAATAACAAAAGCAGTCGTAGAAATGTACTTTATGTACGTGTTATTGGCATATCCTCTCATGTTTCAAATATGGCTTTATGATATATCGAATAGAAATATATAAATAAGTAATAAACGGTGGATTTTCTGAATACACGCACAGAGAAAAAGAATTTAATGTCGTAGCAAAAACATTATTATTGCATATTTGAAATAAAAATGATTAAATTCTATTACCGTAATTTTTTTTTATATTACAAGAAAAAAATCTTGTTATAATACCAAAATAAAAAATGTTTACATACGTTTGTAGAAATACAAATTTGCTACTGCAAGAAATTTAATTTAATTTGTTGCAAAATAATCTATTTATAATCAATCAAATGCATTTTATTTTTGCAGCGAAACCGTTAGTTTTGATTGAGATAAATATCAATTTGTTATTGTGTAGCGGAATAATGTATAGATTCAACAAATAAATTTGATATTTTCATGAGTTTTTTTTTGACGTCTGTATATAATAATTTAATATTTGATAAATAGTATACGATAGTATAATATATGTTAGGCCACAGAAAATTAAAAAAAAAATTGTCGAAAGAATTCTCAGAGGACGATAATTGCAAGATTGCATGCTTGATGATTGCGTTTTTTATTTACGCAAAGTATTGTGTTGTTATGAATAACCTAAACTTCAGACTTTGCAAGTCTCTAGCGGTTCTTGGTAACCGCTATTATCAAACTGGGAATTGCCCGTTAATTCAACGCTTTATATACTGTCGGCGAATTAAATCGTGGTTGTCGACGCCGCTGGATAAGTCTCGGTTATCTGTCGTTTCGGGGAGATGGAAATATTATACAGCGACGGACACACAAAAGAAATGACGGTACAATGACACAATGCTATTAAACCAATGCCGCGCATCTCTTTGCCGCGAAAATGTCTGTTTTTTATCTCGACGATTTCAACGAGATCTCTACCTTTAACATATCAATTCATGATCGACATACATGTATTAATATTTATTGACAACAAACAATAACTTCCGCGTCAAATTTTTTTTATTTTCAAGATAGTTTAATATTGAATACCACAACTTTCTTAAATGGAATCAGTGTATTAAAAAACAGTGCTAAAAACAATGAATAGTCACTTGTGATCTTACAATTATAAGTATAGCACTGCAAATTTGAAATCTCATTGAAAGAATCAGTTGGCCACAGTTGTTTCAATCAATATATATTTTAAAATGCGCGCGTGCGTTTTATATTATAATATTATACATGAAATAAATTGATAGCAACATATTTACGTATATTTAGATTCCACGAGTACATTCAGGAAATAATGTTATATCTACGTTCTCGATAATTTACAGAGATCTGAAAAAGTTACCACATTTTTTCCCCGAATTCGTTTTAATTAATTGTAACCGATACCAAAGTAATTAATCAAAAGCCCTTAATTGCGTGTTTACAATTTCGAACATCTTCGTACCCGCATACCGATGCACGCACGAGTATTTGTTTCACTGTCGCGATATGATGCAGCGAAACGGGCGAAACGAGTCACGAACTGACAGTGTTTTGTGTACTCGAATAGCTGTATAGAGGAAACGCAATGATGCGTGAACGAAATTCCACGCGAGTCATACGCCTGTTCGTTCTCTGAAATTCGATTGAAAAATGAAATTCCCGTCTGTTTGCCACAACTGTTTTTTGCACACAGGCAGTAGCAACGTCAACGGGAGATTGGTATGGAGAACGTTCCATTTTACATGAGAAAAACCGGAGATCGTACCTCGTAACGCTTTGCGATATATTTCATCTTAGGGATAAAAAGTGTTCTATCGAATTTAGTCAGTGAATGTACTGAATTCAACGCAGGTGATGAAAGTAGCATTAGGAATATCTGATGATTAAAAACCGTTTAAAGTGTAATTAATAATAATATATATATATATATATTATATGATTATTTAAAAGTACAATTTGCTTGCTTTTTATAAGATTCGTTTCTCTCTCTTTTTGTGCAAGATGCTTATTAAAATTCTACAGAGGAAAACGGTCATAGTCTATGACTTTTATCGTCTGTGTCTTAATTATTACCAATGCTCTCTGCGAGCAAAATTGTTATCACGCCCCGTTACACACCTGAGCAATAATACGGTATTTGTAATCCTTTTGAAATCCTGGAATAATAATGACCCACGAGTCTACGCGACATTAATACCAAAATCAAATCAGAAGTGCTTTGTTAAATCGAGAATGAGAGATTCGAGAATCGCAATGAAACTACAGTTTCTCGGAATTCTAAAGTTCGAGCAACGCGCGTATTGAGAATATAGTAAAGTTTAAATACGATAAAGCGATACGCTTCGGGGATAGATTAATAGTTCGTGATACGCAGAAGCGAGGGATTTTACGTGGCTACGTTTGTGTTACAAACAGACAAGACGAAAATTGGACACGAAGTGAGCGAAATGGCCATTCGTGTCTCGGGATACTCAATGAGAACCGCACACCGCACCTATCCTCGGGGAAAACCCATTTCTCTTTTCCTTTTTTGCATGGACGTTCGTCTCCCGGGGTGTAGTTCCCCCACTGTGTAGGTTTTATGATATCAATATTATAGTATAGATTCACAATGTTCGTTGACGATCGCTGAACATTGACGATATGTCCACATCATAATTATGGTCAGATTTCTCTCGAGTGTGTGAATGCCTTTCAATCTCCAAATCCCGTCTCTAGAGACTTTTTCGATCCTTCACTGGATTCTTAGATTGACATCCTTCCGTCTATCTGTCTGTCAGCAGGAGGAGCCTCTTGACAATTTGATCCTTCCATCGACATCCCTTCTTTTAATGAATGATAGGACTATCGAACCCATGACAAATAAGAAAGGATTCTTACATCACAGCATTATATCTTATATCCGTGTAATAATTTTGGATTATTGAATTGGATTAAAATTAATAACTTTAATCCAAATTCCATTCTTTTATGTGATCGAATATTTTTATTGATACGACAGTATTATATTTTTATTGATATGATAGTTTATCAGTTTAATTTTATGATTTCTTTTGCATTTATCAGAGCTTTACAAGCTGGTGTGAAGAGTCCTTTATTAGTGCTGTTGCCGGATGACCGTTTAGAGAATGTTGAGCTGGTCACGCTTCTTGGCGCACTCGAGGCTCTCTACGTGGTAAGTTTCATATCGCGAATCATTCATTATAATATTAACGCATTGAAATAATATTATAAGGAATGAAACTCATATCACATTTTAAGATCGTTCTATATCCCCACAAACATAATATTTTAAATGATTTTAAATTTGATAGAGATGAAACAAGATCACAATCGCGCAAATGCGTGTAAAAATTTATGATAAGGTCGATAAATAAACTTAATTTTATTATTGAGATATTATTGCATGTAGAGAAACATATTTAAACAAGAGATCTTAATTATTTCATTTTATTTTATTTAGCTAAAAATAGCCATAAATTTCTACAAGAGTTGCGGAAAAGTTGTGTTTGAGTCGGTCGATAAATTTCTAATTATCACATGCATAAGTTATTACAGATATAAAAAAAAACTCAAAAAAATCACTGGCCAAAGTCGAGAGAATCGATAGCGAATGTAACTCGATTGTGCCAATATATCCACTTAAGGCATTTCGCAGATAGTTGGTACAGTTGTGGTTACACAAGAGCCGTTTAAACCAATCAAACAGATACAGTACGGCTTTGTGCGCACTTACGTCGACGGAATAGGAACACTGTAGTTGTATTTGGAAGGAATTCGCCTCCGTGTTTCAGCCGAGTTTGGTGCGCTGTGGTCTGATTGGTTTTGAGGGGAAGGGGAAGAGAGTTGCTCACCATATTCTAACTCTAGTAAATCCATAAACCTTGTCTCTATAAACTAAATTGCTGTGATCTTAATCCATAACTAATGACATGGCTGTGCGAGCCGCGTGACGCAGTTCAACTAATCCGCGATATTTTGCGGAAACGTGAATTAATTCTACCCCATTAATGTCCGATCATTCCAATAAGACTCCGTTAGCAAATGGCCGCGTCATTACTCCGAACCTTTGCCCATATATTAATTATTTAACGATTACGAGGCAACGGGATATACATATATCCCGAGTGATTAACAGACGTGCATGTTCCACGAAAAGGCTTAATACAAGAATCCGTGCATCATAATCTGCGCATCGAATGCAATCATTACGATCGAATGAGCGTTCAGTCTTCGGCTGATTAAGCGAGTAGAATCGCTCGACGAATTCTCGATCGATCTCGAATTTGAGCTTTCGAGGCTCATTTTTCTCGCGAACCTATGTACGTGACAGCGACAGAGGGCCATCACGACAATACGTGCCAAACAACAATGGCGTTTACAGCACCGATCGAAAATAAGACTATAGACCTAGCTCCGATCCTAAAAGGGGCTCGTTCAACGATATCTTGAATAAACGATCGCCCGATGATAGATACCGACGGCGAAGAGCGCGGTCAACACGGCCATCAAACAACACCTGCCACCGACAGCCACCGGGCGCAAGCTGCGCTTGATGGATAAGTGTGCGGCGTGTCTTACGGAAGATATCAGGCTGCAACTCGATTGCAAGCTCCATTGTTCATTAACCTCAGCAACACCGTGGTTAATTACGATCGGACGATAGTATCCGAGTTATTATGCGAACTCCGAAGGCGGAAGTTATCCGGCACGGATATATATGCGGCGTGATTGATTTCGGATTCTATTAGTGATCACTTCACCAGCGTGAGCCGTCTCATCGACCATCTCGCTCGCATACGCTCGGCGACTGCTTGTGAGCATACTTAATTATATATAGCCATTGAAAGAGTCTCTCCATTGAAAACATTGCAAATATCAAATTTCGTATATGACGTCTAGGGACACAGAGAAATTTATAATGTATAGAGAAATAGTGATTAAAAATTAGAGAATTTTTATATGTAATAGAAAATTGTTTTGTAGCAGAAATATATTATTATTGTTGTATTGATCAACCGCGTTTTTTTACAAAATTTGCAGTATTATTAAAAAAAAAATTATTTTCTTTGCGATAATGATAACTAAAGCAACTTTGATGATATATATTATACAACACACACATAACGGCACTTTTGTATTTTATGAAGTAAAATAATGCAAGGGAATAAAGAATAGCGTATTGTATGTGTGTGCGCGCGCGCGCAATTGGTATACAAGTTTTTCTCTTTTGTTCGTACTACTCTTCTGTTGAGAAAGACTGCAATTTCCAATGGTGCGCAATGCATAAACGTTAATATAATATTGATTTATTCGACACAAAACACAGAAACGGATAAGAGAATAAAGGCAGGATCTCTGGACATTCGCCCCTTCTTGTCCAAGATCAAAGACATCGAAGGGGCGGCAACGTTAAGCCGATAAAGTAAAGGCAGTCGGAAAAGAAGGACCTTGCTTGTAGTGTTTAGATTATACACTAGACGAAACATGGAATTGTCCTTTCTCTCTGTTTTCTCTCGCATCTTGTGAAAAAGACAAGTATTATATTTTAAAGTTACGCTACAGAGAGAGAAAAAAATATGTATTTATTATATATAATTATTTAAATGTGATTATTTTTCTTATATACATAATTAAATAATAATATTATTTATTGCAAAATTCACTTTCTTATGAATATTATTATATATATTTACATAGCATTTTTATTTAACTTTCCATTAATTCTCTAAATAAAATTTAGTACATAGAAATTATATAGTTATGTAAAATTGGAGATATATTATTTTCATGCGTACTATATGTGCTATGTTTAAAAAAAAAAAATGTGAAATCTTTCATAGATATGCACTATGCCAATGTACATTTCTTGGGACAAAGTTGGATCAATTTAATTTATTGCTAATTTGATATATTACGGTGTCATTCAAATTTTGAATAAAACATTTTGCATATTGAATATTAAAGTTTGATGCATTATTTATTGTTTCAAGAAATAATCACAACATCAAAATAATATGCCAATAATATTATTAATATTATTCTGTATGACATATATCACTAATTGATTAGATAGATCACGAATGAGATAATTACAAATTACCAGTAATTTAATTTTTAATACCGTATGTCAATTTAATTTCTATCTTGAGCTTAAAAATCGTCCCTTTGATATCGAGAATCGATCTATGACACTAATATTGCATCCACTCTATAAAACAAAATCTATTTCTTCCGAGACGTTACCTAACGCGCGGTAAGCCTTATCTAATGTGACGGATATTCTCGTAACTCGTTGTCCGTACATAACGGGAATTCTTGTCTCCTAAGTTCAAGGATCAAAATTCTAAGTTCGGACCACCAAGAGAGAAGCAGTCGGTCGGTGGAGGATGAGGCTTGTTTGTGGGCGATGGTGGATTGTAACAGGGGGGGTTAGAAGGTCGCGGCAGGGATAAGCCGAGTACTCTGTCCTATCAAGAGTAGCAAATGCTTGGCGTTCCTGAATCCTGGAGCGGCCGACGAGGCGACCTAATTAGCGAAATACTCGGGTCTTCCTCCTCTTGCTTGTCTCCGTCGCCTCAGCCTCCTACCGTTCTCTCAGCCCGCGGCATCGTAGCGTTGTCGGCATCGAGTTCCTATGCTTCTTTCCTGATAGTTCCCTCTCCTCTATATGACCCCCTTTCCCCTCTCGTGTCGTTCGTTCCTTCCATCCGCAAATACGAGGCATCGTTTTTCCAAATATTGAAAGCATCCTCGGAATTTCTGTGCCGCGTAATCGGAACACCGCGCCGTCGCGAATGTTGCGTGGGTCTCTCTCTTTCTCTCTCTCTCTGTCTCTCTCTTTTTTCTCTCTCTCTCTCTCTCTCTCTCTCTCTCTCATCCTTTCTCATTGCTCTCGTAAAGCTCGCCATTTTTTGACTTTTTTGATTCTTTCCGCTTGCTCGCAAGCCGCACGAACGCGCGTCAGTGACAACGCAAAAGGTCGCTCACGATAGAACGGGCCAAGCACGTGTCAGGTCGCGGGTTCTTTTTATTGGAAAAAATTTGAGAAATAATCTTGTAAAAGAACTAGCCTGGTATATTCCGGTTTTTATTACGTGAAAAAATTGTGAGAATATTTTCTCGAATTTTTAGAATTAAATTGTAATTTAAATATTTAAGCTTCGATTTTTTCACACATAATATTTTCAATACAAAGTAAAATGTACATTTAAAAGCTTTAAAAAGAGAAAATATTGTATACTTTGAAATTTTGAATTTTTAAAGCAAAGACGAATATACGTCTTTGCTGGACGTATAAATCAGTTAGAAAATCTTTCAGTCGGTTTATACGTAAGTCCAGAAGAGAGCTGTAAGCTTCATTATCAAAGTGTTCATCCGATAAGAAGATTATCGTACTTAACGTTTTATGCGGACAAATAAACTTCTCTTTTTTACTATATTCTATAGAAAAAAAAAATTCACTAATGATATATGCGTGAATCGCAAATAGAACATATTTTAAAATCAAGCTATTTTACTGCATATTAAAAAAAATAGATTAACATTTTGTACAATATACTTTATACAGAAAGTCGCGAGCGCGAATTTTCTATAAACTTAGAAACCTTCTAGTAATCTTAAACTAAAATTGCAATATATAATAAAAAATTTCTGTTATTTAAAAAAATGCAATCTTACTTTGTTGTTCGCTATATCGTTCTTATTCGTATTCGTATTTTCCTTCATTGTATTTGTATTGTTTTCTATGATTTATAATTTCCAACCCGCAATGATATGTTCATAGCCTTTGGAGGTGCGAGAGATATGTCCGGATCGGCGTTACAAAGTGTGTCAACTCGGAGTGTGGAGTCCGATTTGCCCTAAGAAGCTTCAGGGTATCGTGAAACTCGCCTCAGCGCTCGAGAGTGGCAGATACGTCGCAAGGGACATTGGTAAGTTCTATCCCGTTCTGTTCCAGACACATGTATATACACATACAATTCGTAGTATTTTATCGAGTGAGCGGAGCAGGTTTTCCTGTCCGCGCGAAGAAAGAGGTGCACAGGTTTCCGTCGCAAGTTTCCGCTTCTCATGGAAGAAAATAAGCTTAAGAGAGGAAAATCGCCAGTGGCTTTTCACTTGTCCGAGAAAGGTCTTTTGGCTCCCGATTAATCGAGCACAACCCACCGCTCCTCGTGTTCCGGTGCTTTAAGTTCAGTTGAAATAGCTCCCGGGAATTATCGAGTTTAAAGTTTAAGTAGCCGGCGATTTGGAGAATTTAAGTGTTCATTTTTAATGTTACGCCTCGTGAACAATGTGTAGAAGAAAAGTAGAAAGCTCTCACTCCCGGCGGGCAGTTAATAATATATATATATATATATATAATTAACGTTTCTCTACGATTGCGTTAACATTTCAAGAATGTATTCTATGCGTAGTATTTTCGCGAGAATTAATCATATATGATTACCATACACAAGCTTTTATTCCTGCTCGATTATGTTGAATATAGAACGTATATTCGCTTATTCTCGCAGTAAAACTAGGAAAGTGGATAATGCAATTTCGTAAAGTAAACTCTGATGACCTGGCCGTTACCCGCAGGCTCAGCCGAGTCTGAATCATTCGCATGTGCCAGAGTGAAGAATAAATAATACCCGAAGCACGAATTTTTCAATGTTATCGGCACGAGGAATCGAAGAGACATTCGCAATTGTTAATTTCAGGAATATAATATGTCTTTTATACGATTTTATCGAGAGGTTCGTTAAAATCTTGATATTGAAATCTACTTGCAATAATTGCAATATCAATAGAGCAGTAGTTTTATATCTATAGCAGTGTTTATTCATTACATTTCTCTATCAAACGATGATAACATAGAACAAATAATTAAATAATAGTCTTGTGATCTCAGCTTGACAAACGGTAAAAATAATTATGAAATGTAGCTGATGAGAAATATTATATTTTCTCAAAATAATTGGATGGAATGCATTCCGTCCAGAAAGAGACAAAATTCAATATTTCATATTTCAATCTGCGTATGAAATAAATAGATGTAAAGTATATTTGTAATTAAAAATTTATAAATTAATCACAATATATATAAAAAAGTTATATGAAATTATATAAAAGCTATGAAAATAATTAATTACTACAAAAAAAGTTGTCTGATTGGTACTAAGGAAACAATGACAGAAATATATATTAAATATATTATTATAAATATGTTTCTGTTTTCATCGAGTAAATTGTATGAGATAGCAAAGTACATAAAAGTAAGAAATACTACAAACATAAAATATCTCTCTTCGAATTATTTTGTCAAATTCGAATACTTTATTTCTTCATTCCTTTAATATTTATCGATTAGATATGCATAACGTTCACCCATGCACATTTTTATTAAATCCATATCCGTTCGTATTCTATTAATATCTAGCGATTTTTTATTACGTTAAATTAGGAGGCGCAGATCCCGAAAGAATGGCACCTCCACGAGTGGAGGAGTATCTGGCGGAGCTGTTTTGCGGATCGAATATCACGATGCAAGTGATATCCGATCAGGACACGCTGCTTCAGGAATACCCGTTGTTCGCCTGTGTAAATCGTGCCGCCTCGGTGATACCGCGTCATGCCGGTAGGATTATATTTTTGACCTACGAGCCGCCCGCCTGCGTCTTGGAGACGATCATGCTCGTAGGAAAGGGTGTCACTTATGATACCGGTGGCGCCGACATCAAGTGCCAGGGTATCATGGCAGGCATGTCAAGGGACAAATGCGGCGCGGCCGCCTGCGCCGGATTCATGCAGGTGCTGCGTAATATATCGTCAAGCGTGGCGTAATATATAATGCCGGAAACGATCGCGTTTCATTTCGCTTCTATTAATAATTGCGTTTTGATAAGTTCTCTGCTCAGCTACGCGAGCTGAAAGATTCTTGAAATAATCATCGTAATTCTGTTCTTTATGGCACGGTATAGAATGTCAATTAATGGTCTTGTTACACGCTCCTTCTATCTCTCTCTTCCTCTCTCTTTTTCTTTTCTCTATATTATTATTTTAATTCGCGATTTCGCCAATAAATTTGTCAAACATAATTTTTCATAAAATTTTTTATTTTTTAATACACACACACACACATATATAGTATAAATATAAGTTGTCATTCTAATATAAAAAAAAAAAAATCAAGAATTTTAAGGAAAACAGTTTTTGACAAATTTATTGGAGAAATCGCGAATTAAAGTAATATATAATGCATGAAAATTTAAATGTGCAAAGATAACTTATGTGCATGTCGAAAAAAGATCATTCTTATTAAATATTGTAGACAGTGAATCTATTGCAACCACCGACGGTGAAGGTCGTCGCCGCATTGTGCGTAGTAAGAAATAGCGTAGGCGAGAACTGTTATGTTGCCGATGAAGTGATAACGGCAAAATCCGGCGCGAGGGTACGCGTGGGCAATACGGACGCCGAGGGCAGGATGGCTATGGCCGATGCTCTGTATCATCTCAAAGAAATGGCCCTGTGTTCCGTGAACCCGCATCTCTTCACAATAGCCACATTAACAGGCCACGCAATGTTATCTGCCGGCCCAGGATATTCCGTAAGTTATTTTCTCGCTCGTTATCCTTTTAACCGCATTTCAGTAAATGTTAAGATAACACGCGCAGCTGTTCGAATTCCTAACAGTCGGATGACGATATAGCATGAAATAACGAAGAGAGCGAATAATCTCGTTATGCTACCATCGCGCGCAACAATAACAAAGCTAGATGTTCCATACGCAAAATGGCGGGAATGTATACAGACAGTTACGTATTTGTTGATTCATTGAGGAAAGCTTAATTGGACAGGGTTATAAATGACTTGTTAGATGCAGTACGCAGTTTACCCGTGCCTAGCGTTATATCGAATCCGGGACATAATATAAAATGACATGTAATATGAAAGCATATGATCTCATCATAAAAATTTCTCGTTGCGTATGCTAACCATAACTCATCCTTTGGTTACTTTATTGTGTCTCTAAAAAAAGACATTCCATGTATATGTCCGATAATTTATGCATGTAATATATTCATTGTTATAGATTGCGATGGATAATGCCGTGGCACGACTATCCAGTAATGCGGAAAAGCTTCAAGCTTCCGGCGAAACAATGGGCGACCCGTTTGAAATATCGCGAATACGTAGAGAAGATTTTTGTACCTATGAAGGAAGGGCGGAAGGTGACGACATTCTTCAAGCGCTGAATCAGCCTAGTTCCAAAATTCCGCGAGGTCATCAAGGACCGGCTGCCTTCCTAATTAAGGCGTCTGGATTAGATAAGGTATCGTATTTTAATCATCTTTTTCTTTATTTAAGAGATTTTGACGTGTTTCCGAATATTATAACATTTTTTAACAATTTATAACTTTTAGCACGGTATTGGATCAGAGAAGCCTCTAAAATACTGTCATTTGGACATAGCCGGCAGTGCCGGTGATCTACCCGCGCAACCAACCGGTTCCCCGATTTTAGCATTAGGCAAAGCGCTTCTTTTTGACAAAATAGATACTGCGGACACCAAAGATCCGTGACACGTTAATACCAACTGATTTATATATATATATATATTACAATATATTGAAAATAATTAATATTTACTTAATTAATATAAAGCTTTTGCGCGTAAAGAACTTTGGACATAAACCGGAGGTGCAAATAACGATTAATCATTCATAAATCCTTGCTTCTCAGAGCTTGTAAGCTGCAGCATAAGTTTACTTCAATCGTAAATGATCATTTGCAATGGCGGATTTATCAATAAATATTACAGGCACGGGATTAGAATGGCAAAATTTTAGAAGTGACAAATTTTTCTAACTTTTCTTTTGATATAAATAATAAAAATAAATTTGCATTGTTTATTTCAGGAACAGAGTAAAATTTAATCATTTAATAACTTGTAATATCGCGGCATTAAATGTATGCTTGTAAAGGGCCCTGATTATTTGATAAGCAAAAATTTCTCTCACATATGTCATATGTTAGAAGTATTATATGTAAAATGTTGAGAGAGAGAGAGAGAGAGAGTCGTTATTGCGATAAGTAGTTTACAAATATTTTCACATCTGCAAAAACATTCGCATTATGTTATATCACACTTATTATCAATCAAAAACACTCATTATTCACTTGATTCTCCCGAATTAAGTTCAATAAATTGTTAAAAGGCGATCGATTTAACGCAGATACCGTAAGCAGACAATAATGGCAGATTGAGAAGCTTTTCCATTACAATGACGTTTAAAGACTCATTTATCCACTTTTGCTCTCCATTTGCTTTCTCTCTTTTCTCTCTTTCTTTCTCTCTCTCTCTCTCTCTCTCTCTCTCTCTCTTATTTTTCATCTCTCTCTATATCTCGTTTTCTCTCTCAACCATTTTGTATCGATTACAGCACGGAGTTTGTAGTTGTACCCCTTTAAAGTACACTCTCTTTCTTTCTCTCTCTCTCTCTCTCTCTTATTTTTCATCTCTCTCTATATCTCGTTTTCTCTCTCAACCATTTTGTATCGATTACAGCACGGAGTTTGTAGTTGTACCCCTTTAAAGTACACGCACGTCGATATTTACGGACATCTACGTCAGCCTGATCACATCCCGTACAGCGGCAATCCTGTCCTAGCCATGTCCTATTGTTATTTAATCCAAGGAAAATGTCTGACACTACGAAACGAATTTCCTTACGAGTACGTCTGCGAGCTCTCCTGTAAACCCGTCTGCACATCGCCTTCCTTGCCCTGCGAAGTTCCATGCGATCCCTGTGAAACGCCTTGTCCACCGATCGCCAAGTGCCTTTAATGTCCCTTTAATTCAGAAACTATGTACCACGGAGTAATAAGTCAATCAAATGTCCGAAAAAACGAATTGAACCATCGCGTTTGGCAATACATCAAGTTATGAGATATTCATGTGTGATATGAGAATTTACGAGAATCATTCCTATGTGACGAATCGTTAATCTCACAATCAATTTTAACTTGAACTTTTACAACCGTTTTATTCATTTTATAGAATTATGTTCTTTCGATATGTAATGTATACATTTTTGCGAATAAAAGATATATTGCGCATAAAAATTCTCTTTTATTTCCTCTTTGCAGAAATATTTTGTTCGATCGTATTATATATATTTCCGTTTTTTCTGGGAAAAATATATCGAAATTATTTGAAAAACGTATTGCGATTATCGAGCGAGCAAAATCTGTGATACATCCAAGCATAACCACATCTGCTATCTATAGCCAGTAAGATTTCTGACATACCAGATAGCATGTTCGAGGTCAGTGAGATATATATCTACGGCTGGTACATCTCGCAGTATTTTCTATTACCAGAGAGAAGAATCCATTACTAAAGAACGGTTAAAGAACATATAATATTAAACATTACTAGCAGTCAATATATCAATTTAACATTTCTACTAATTTTCATATACATATAAATGTGTATCCCTAAAAAAAATCTTCTGTAATCATAGTGCTCCTAATGTCAATTAGTTTTCAAATTATAGCTATAAATAATTATAAGTACATAATTATAAGTATAACTGAATTTGATATAATTTTTATGTGTTATAATAAATTTCATCCAACAGCAGCCCATATATAAGCGTGGCTAAATATATATAATTATTACAAATTGTTAAAAGTTTTTACGTTAAATAGACTGTATATAAATGACTATGCTGTGTAGATTTATAACATATCGATGTAAATATGAAAAATTTATATTGTGCATTAAATAATTTTCTTTAGAAATATACTTGTGCATGTTGTGTTTGTGCTGTATTGTTTTCGTTATTTTATGACTTGTATAACATTCTTATTTCATAACAAATATTAAACTCTAATACTTAAACAAATATATAAGTATGCCCAAACTAATTCTTTTTTTCACGTTATTAATTGTGACAATTTTTTTTAATTAATCACGCGTTATATACAATTACGAAGATGTCGCTCTAATTGTAGGAATAAACATATTTAAAAAAAATGATGAATATATTAGAACTATTTTTAATTTTATCATTATACATTTATCAATGGATTAAACCACTTTCGACAATCAACGAGTATGTTTTATAAGCTCGACTCGAGTAAGAGAATACGGCGGAAGGGAAACTTAATTACTACGTCCTTTCTTAATTAAGAGAAAATGTTTGGCGTATCTCGTAGAGATTACCGCGAGCAAGGCAAACTTCCGTTTGCATTACCATCGCGTTGGCTTTCTCACGATCAAAAGCACGATCCAAAACACTAATGCTAGCATCATTTTGCAAGAATGCTGATGTTATGCCAATTGAATGGATTAGTGAAATATGAGTATTTATATCATCTTGATTATCTTTTTAATGAAAGTTTCATCAATATTAAAACATTCAAACTTAAATTTATATTAAATCTACATATTAATGTGAAAATTGCCCAATAAACACAAAGTCCTAAAAAGAAAAATCATTATCACACACATTTATAAAAACTGCATAAGCTTTATCAATTTAACGCAATTGTTCCGAAATATTGCATCTAATGTATAAATTCGCGATGAAAAATTTTGAAATTATTTTTATTATTTATTATTTTATTATTTATTTATTATTTTTATCTTTTATGCCATTGATCTTAAATATTGATCATTTCGCAAGTACGTAAAATGCGAGTATTCGTCGTAAATAAAGTCGGCTCGCGAAAACGCGTTACCCTCGTGGGTAACCAATGCGGGGGCGGAAGGGAAGAACGAGCAGCGCCCAGCTCACAGACAGTAAACATAGTTGCAGGAGGAGACAGCATTATCAGTGACGCGAGAGTTGACATTGTTTGAAGAACTTGAAGGCAACGCGACTCGCCGGTTGCAAAAGGAACGACGTGAGGTTCGCAAGGAGGTAACACATTGGACGGGGGGAATGAAGGGCGTAGAGGGGTGAAGGAAGAGAATGAGAGAGGAGGGGGCGGTAGGGGGCAGTGTGGCGGGTTCGACGGCCGGCTGGTGGCCCAGTGACCGGGACCGGTTCCCTCCGCGGTTCCTCCTTCCGCCTTCCTTGCAAACGCACAACTGCATCATCCCGACTCACCTCGCTTCGTCGTCTCTTCCCGCTTTCCCCCGTCTCTCGTCCTTTCTTTTTCTTTCTTTCTTTATTTTCTCTCTCTCTCTCTTTCTCTTTCTCTTTTTCCTTCGTCTGCCAACTCTCCGCTCATCTCTCTTTACGATCCGACCCGGTGTGCGCCTTCGCGCGCTTGCTTCCCTCTCGTCTTCTTGTCCGACCAGTCGACCGACCGCTTCTCCATCTCTCTCTCTTTCTTTCTCTCTTTGCCGTCATCCACTTCGTCTCCTCTCTTCTTTCGCACGAAAGCGTTGCCACACGCGCGAAACGGCCCACCGCCTTCTTCGTTCCCCGCTGTTTCACTCCACGGCGTCGATGCGCGATGATGCTCTTTTCTCGCTCGCACCATTCTGCCACTCGCAGCAGCAGTGTTATCTCTTTCTCTCTCTCTCTCTCTCTCTTTTCTCTCCTTCTCATCTCGCGAAGCGAGAGGTCATGCCGTGGATTCGCTTCTTCATTCTTCCTCAACTGCCGCCGTCGTCTCGTTCTTTCTTCTCTTTTTCTTTACATGTCGTAGTTCAGTGATAAGGCCGGCAATATTTACAAGAGAACACGTAACTATTTGTCCCATACGTCAACGTGGGCAGTCCGCGGGTGAAAAGGACGGGACCCGAAGATGAACAGACGAACGCCGTCTCCAAATGGAAGCCGCGGTTCATACTTCGCGACACCAAGAAAAATTTTTATATTCAGGATGGACCTCCCTGGCCGGACACCTCAGTCAAGGACTTGAAAGGAAAAGTAGTTCTATGCAGAAGAAAGAGGAGGAGGGAGAGAGACAGGGAGAAAGAGCCGGAGGGAGTGACCGCGAGGAAAAGAGGAAGAGACGGAGAAAGAGGAGGGGATGGGAGGAAAGGAAGTGAAAGTACGACGAGAGGGGCCTGTTTTACAGGCGCATCCGAGATTTCGTGCTACCGTCTTTCTTCCGTCTTTCGCGTCTCCTTACCGCTCCTTTTCTTCCTCCCTTCCTCCCTCCCTCCCTTTTCCACAACCCCTCTCATCTAAACAACGTCGTCGCCGTCGCCGGTTTCTCTTCCCTGTTTGCGTTCACACCTACAGTTTACGAGGAGACTTGCCGATAGTTTGTAGGTTCGCACGTAACGAGCACGCACCCGTATGCGCGTACGGAAGGACGTACCGTAGAATGGAGATAACTGGCTGTTACGTTCGCGGAAAGAAAGTGATTTTCCCAAGGGCGCACTGATCTTTCAATCTGTGAAACTGCGCCTTTTTTTCCGAAACATAATTCAGATCGGTTTTCAGAGATTACTCGCGCGCGGCGTTATATGACGATCTGCATTTCTTCCGCGATCGCGAAATATGTATGTACATCACAATGCAGATCACAAGAACGTCTAAAAATAGTATAAAAACGCCCACACACACATACACACACACGTATAAGAAATTCTAATATATATTAAAATTTACAATATCACTCAATTTTTTCTTAGATTTTTAGCTAAGATCCTAGATTTTTAGTTAATTATAAGCTAATAAGTGCCATATCTAAATTTATGTCAGAAACACAATCGCGCGTAATTTTAATAAAAATAAAAAATGTTCAATTTGAGGCACCATATACATATAAATGAATACTTCATTTGTAATATACGCAAGCATGAAATCTTTCTGCACGTTTATGTTACTTAAGATTAATTCTGTCAGACGAATATATATGTCACCGTTCATTATTAATTACGATAGATAATACTACTGACATATCGGTCGTCTTTTTGCCATCGATTAACCGTACCGATCGTGATCGTCCATCGCGCGTCTCTCGATCCCGTTCCTTTGGCCTGCTTCCTCGAATGAAAAAGGTAATCAACGACTACGAGCAACGCGGGTCCGTAAAGGAGGGCATCCGTTAGAAGGAGGATGTCGAAAATCCGTTGGAAGTGGCCGGAGGACGAAGGACAAAGCGACGAAACGGAAGGTGAGGGTCCGGGTGAGATGTAGGTGAGAAGGAGAGGCCGAAAAAGGAAGAAAATGGGCCGTGGTCATTCGCGCCAAACTATTCTTGGGCCGTCGTAACGGTATATCCGATGAGACCCAACTCACGAATATACTTTGGTCATGAGGCCCTTGTCCGGTTGTCTCCGGACAACTCCATCCAGCGATTCGCTGAGGCTCACCTCACTGATATGGTACGTTGGCTCATACTTCTGGCCTCTGTCTCTCTCTCTCTCTTTCTTTTCCTCTCTCCTTCTCTCTTCCTCTTCGTAAAATCAACATACGGCGAATTGGGCTGCTTCTCAGGACAGTCACGAGACCTCTCAAACATTCCCGGGCCAAATGGAACGTGACGCGAATGGTACGCGTGTTGCGTCACGTATATGTACATACATTGTGTTGGCGTTCGCGGAAATTTGTTTGCTGATAATTGAATGTCGCTATGGAGAAGTATGTGTAAATCGATAACGAGGATCGAGACAGAAGCCATTGATCTTGAGGCTTTGATCGAAGTATCGAATGAGTTGTTGCGGTTATCGATGAGGAAATCTATCAATGTTTCTTCAAAGTTTCTTTTTTTTTACAAAAAGCCAATCATACGCCTTAAGAATATTTGAGATCTATGTTATTCCAACAATTATCTTTTCGTTCCTCTAACGTCGCTTAAAATTTGAATTAGATTTTATATGCATTCGACATATTTTATATAATATATTCCAGAAACTCGCTGGGAATCGTTAAGAATCTCTAAACGTCCCTAAAATGCTACAAGAGAAGAACCTTCACAAACATCTGTATTGCATTATTGCTAGTACGCGTGTTTAGATGACTTGTGCCTGGCTTACTTAGACTTCGAACCATGTGCTATTGACCTTTACGTTCAATGATTCGCCATAGGCTTGTATGGGGAATCGGTTGTAAAGTAAGTGAATAAATTATCGCGATCCGTGACAGTACAAATTGCGACATTTTCTACGCTTATTTGCATTATCCGCGCTGTTAGACATTTAATTATGCTATATTTGTATGAGATTCAACAACGAATTATTTTAATAATGTTACAGCAAATGATGGAAAAGCATCTTTGATCATTAAGCTTCGCCGGTAAGTATAATGTACAAAATATTATTTTATTATTGTTTGATCAGTGATTACAAATACTTTAGACTTATATTAAATCACACGATCAATATTTATTACTACGTGAGAAAAATTGTTTACACAGGAAAACTGCATCCAGTCACATACGTCACAGTTGTACGAAACGGATTTAGCATATGGCAGAATCTTCGTATGTGCATCAACTGGAAACGCACACAGACGCGATATATCTTTCTCCGATCTATCCAGATAAAGTCGCGCTCGTCTGAATATCGAAAAGACCACATCATCTTATCGAAATGCTTTGTTATGGCAAGAACACTTTGTAACGAATTATATACCGAATACAATAAAAATTACGCGGCAAATTATATTAATAATTATTTCTGCGATGCAAATTTATTAAATTCTAGGATTTTATGCATTATTTCGAGAATACGACTATCTTCACGAATTACAATAGTTAACATTATTAGACTCGTGACGCTTTTTCTCGTGCGTTTTTTTTTAACGCAAATGTAGATTTCAGAAAAACTTTTACCGCCGTTCAGTCGCGCGCAGCTGCTCCGCGATGAATGTTTGCTATCGATTGCTTTCGAGTTTTCCAATAATCCAATTTATGAAGAGATGTAAAACAAAAAGAGAAACGAGAAATAAAAGAGAAACGGAACAAACTGATTGATTCGTAAAAAAAAAAATAATACGAATGTAGCATAATTTATTAGTCTTGATCCAAGAGCCTCCGCATAAAACAAAGAGTCATAATAATCTGCGAAACATCATGAAACTGGAGTCGAAGATTAATGAGAAGAAAGGGAAAATCCGTCCAGTCCTGACAGTGAGAAAAATCGTGATTCGCGACGTTCACGAAATGCAGATATTATCAATCGGATCATCGAACTCGAGTCAAATGAATCGTAATCGTGCGATTCTCCATCATCACGCCGTGCCAAACATGTGGCATTCTGTCGCGGGCCAAAGCAGACAGATAGTTAACGAATCGCGAATCGTTGCTAACCGCAGATCGGCATTCTCAGGAAACAGTAGGAGTTTCTCCGTAATCGTTGTACAGATCTCCTTTAGCGGACTCCTCTATATATATATATATATATTTCTCAAATACAAAGAAAGTAAATACAGATAGTCGAAGAAAAGTCGCGCGGGAAACGGAGCTCTCGCGAATTCGCGATCTCGCGCGAGAAAGGACAGGCTTTTCGCTCCGAGCGCCTTAACGTACATCGTGCGCGCGCGACGAGGAACCGAAGAACACGCTCTTCGTCTCGTTTTATCCCGTTCTGTGCCTCCTCGGTCCGTCTGCCTTCCACGTTCCTACTATCCTCTCCTCCTCGCGCTTCTTCCCTCTCGCGGGCCTACCATCTACCGCCGCCCCTCCCCCCTTCACCACTCTGCGCGTTTCGCTCTTCTGCTCGCTCTGTGCAAAGTAAAGAGGAGCTGCCTTGGGTCGTTGGCCGCAACTTGCCGTGACCCAGTGCGAGCGCTAGGACATTGACTCTGCCATCGCCTGTCCCTGCCGACATACCGCCACCTCCACCACCCCCCTCCCCCGCCACTCGACCTCCCCCGCTCCCGTATCACCTACCGATTCCTCTATGCCTCAATCGGTTTACACCGACGACTCGCGCCCTCTCTCCTCCCTCCCCTTCCTCCCCCTTCAGTCGCCTGCTTCCTCCTCCTCCTCCTCCTTCTCCTCTTCCATTTTCTTCTCGTCTCCTCTTCTGCTGCTCTTTTTTTTTCCCTTTTTATTCATTCGCTTCCTTCTTTACTGTCCCATACCAGGACACCGCCACGATCGATTCGCACGATTCCCAGTCGAAAGAAGCGGGACGCCGATGGTAGCGTGGCACGCCGGTTGCACCGGGCTGCATGCGCGCCGGCGACAATCACATGTGCATCCGCATACAAGTTCCGCGTATACGTCGGACCGCAGGACCGCGTCGAGCAGTCCCCCGTGTAAATTGGGCTCTATTTATGGCCGAAGGTTCGCCGACGGGGTCGATTCGCGGTTACGGTACTTGGACACGAACAGGTGACGGAGGCGTAAACTTCATAAAAACCGCGTGACGAGAATCGTCCCGATAAACCGATATAGATATCGACGATTATCCAATCTCAATATTTTACCGCAATACGAAATCTAATTCTTCGAATATTTGAGAAGGAACATCGTATGGAATTGTCTTCACAAGGCAGATTTTAGGACAATAAGAAAAAATAATTTATTGTTGATAAAATTTTAATAAAATAATATTTAATTTAAAATAATATTTTTCATTAATATTTACTTATGATGTCTATAAAGAGACATCGCCTGTCGATTTCGTTCTCAAATATTGAGTAATTCTAACATCATATTTTAATAATATGCAAAAAATATTCCCGCAGAAAAATTTGTAGTACTCAATATAGAGAATAAAATTGAATAAAATTCATGAGAGGAGCCGCTCGATTTACACATGCAATACGCAACAAGTTATTTTACATCTCGTAGCGCCATGAAGTTTCCGCTCGGCACTCTATCTTCAATTAATTAGACGCGGATGGATAACAACCGCCGTAAAACAATTTCCAGCTGTTCCAGCCGTTCGGTTATGATGATGAAACGGTCGAAGTTTCGTCGGCAAAGCTTATGTCGCTGAAACAAAATTTTCTCAAGGTGCTCGCGGCTCGACAATCCAGAAGTCGAAGCACGGGTCGCGCAGAGGAGCGAGAGAGGTAGGAGCGGGCAAAGAGGAGGGATTGACCCCCGCGTCGAGTACGACTTGCAGTCAGCTGACTCGGGCAATCTCTCAGCTGAGGCGGCATGTGTATGTATGTGTGTATCGGGGCCTTACGTGAGATATTTATCGGACTCTGGCGTAACAGCGCGCTCGATCGCGATGACGCCTATACCAAAATATCCCTGTCATTGACCGGTAACTAATGCTCAAGCGACGAGTCCCTGACATTGAGCATTATCATAACCGGGAACTATCAAGTATCTTAAAAAGCATTAGTTCATTACAAATTTTTAAATGGTATATAACTAATCGTTGAAAAAATCGAAAATAGATATTTGAAAATTTATTAAAATTATCCTTTATAATGCACGTTTATAAAATTTTAAAATAAAAAATAAAAAATAGAAATATTATTTTTTATATTCTTTAAATAATAAAATATGTACATTATAAAATTGTTGATTTATTTATTCGCGCATATTTATTAGTAAGTATTAGTAGTAAGATTGTTCTTCAACAATAGTAACATCTTGAGAAATAAGCACAATTCCTTCTGAAAAAATGTAGATTTGCATAATAATATTTTGTAGTATACATAAGGAAAGGCAATATAAAATTTCTTATTGTAAGTAATATAGTAAATTAAATACGAAGTCTATTTACACCGCAACGATCTGTATCTGATACATTCGATATAAATCGTCGGGATAAAATCGTCGACAAACATTTACACAGTGAAAGACAATAATCTCTATTCTCATCATTGCCTCCATCTTCAGAGGGAGGTTCGTCTTCGAAACCTGATTTTCTCCGTTTCACTTTCACGGATATGCAGTGAACGCAGGCCACGTCGAGCCAGCGCTAAACTTCCTCATCGGTGTATCGGATGAAGGAAGACGAGAGGGAAGGTCGTGAAAGGGAACAGAAACAAAGAACGACACGACAAGAGCTGTTTTATTGCTCTTCATTGACAAGAATCCCGGCGAGAATTGATGTGAGAAAATGGGAAGAAAAAGTGAGAAAAGAAAGATATTTTTCTTTATTTTTGTTCTACGAGGAAAGAGAGAGAAAGAAGGAGGCGACTTTTCTCAATTTCTGCTTTTCAAATATATAGGGCTCAGAGCTTCAAAGAATGTGGAATCAGTATAATTTCCCGAACAAGTAAATCAATCTGCCAAACAATTTGTAACGCACTTCTTTTCAACGCATTGAATATATTGTCGAATTTAATGAATAAAATAAATATTTCTCTTCTTCTATAATTAAATATATTTTTTATATAGTATATAAGAGAGAACACACACATCAATAATTTATTTTATCTTATCAAAATTTAGCAGCTAAGTCTTCCGGCGCAGCGATTTACGTAGATTACGCCTAATCTGGCCTAATACGCTTAGCCTAACTCGTTCGAAGGAAATCGATGGCTCGGTTGAATCCTACCAGGAAGCGAGGCATCCAATTAGGCACCCACCAACAGGAAGCCCCCTACTTCCCGATCGTAAAATATATCCATCCCGATAAGCGGTTGGATCCTGACCGGAGTGTCCTAATGAGATGCACGGAAAAGGTCTCCGCTTTCGCGTCACGTTTCTCCATCCCCGTGCAACAACGCGTCTTCTAACGCGATACTCAGCGATACTCCCGATATTGCCCTTCCCCCTCCCCCATCTTCTTCTCTCGTATCGTTCTCGCGCAGAATCTAAATTGTGAATTCTCGACGGACGATGGTATTCCCTGCTTATCGTTTTCTCTCGCTTCGAGAGTTACGGAAGAGGACATCTATAAGCTTCGTGCTCCACTCCTCTCTCTCTCTCTCTCTCTCTCTCTCTCTCGCGCGCCGAATATATTTTCATCGAAATGCGGAGCGCGGACGCAAAAGTGCGGTGAATCTCGGGGCCTGATGCCACGCACGTTCCCCCCCGGGTCCGTTCCGTGGTCCACGTTCGTAGCACGGCGCACCGTTATGCATTTTCGGTCGGGAAGGACAAAAAAACACAAGGGTGGAGCGGAGAGAAAGAGAAAGAGAGGAAGGAGAAAGAAGCGTACGTATCGCAAAAAATCGATGCATCCTGTGCTCTGACCCCTCGCGGTCCCTTTCGTGCAATGCGGTACCGTCCGGTCGAACGGTCTGTCGAGAGCGTTCCGTAAACGCTCTCTATCCGACGGCTCGTTTCTTTTTTTTTTTTTTCTCAAGCGTCTCTTTTTTTTTTTTTTTTGCGTGTGCCATCGTGTATGCATTTCGTACGTTCTGTCCCGCTCGCGTATTCGATTACGAGTGTCTCGTATTACGGCATCGGGCGCGTGCAACATTCGCGTCGCGACTGCCCTTCCGGACCGAGAGCATCGACAGCTTCTGCGATGCTTTCCTAAAGCGTATCACGTTTCACACATCTTAATTCCGAAGATATTAATGCATATGATACGACAAATATAATTATTCGATGTGAATCGAATTGTTGATCACAGATAAGATAATTCGTACAATTATATTAATATGAATAAATAAAGAACAAGATTAACGCAAATCCACGATTCCAAATTCACTTTATATACTGTATATGTAAAATAAAAGAAAGACTGCGTAAAATATTATATAAATTTAACTCACTTTATATATATTTCATTCTTTAATATAATATATAATCAATATACTATTCATCTTATTTGGAGATTGTAACTATATAAATCACAATAAGGAAGATGATCATTTTCGATTAAAACATCGTGAATCCGTATAATTTTCTATGAATAATGGCGTCGCTTTCTGTATACTAATAAGCGGATGGTCATAAATTTTCGGATATTTATTAGCTTTTTATTCCGGTAGCGATTATCGCGTGCGTTACAAAGACGCAAAAAACTTGGGTTGTCCAATTCCGATACAACAAGTCCCTGATATACGATCTTTAATTTGTATAGCAATAATTTATGGAAATCGCGGTACATTTTCGACGTACGAGAGTAGAAATCTATAGATACGTGTACACGCACGTCGAGTACCTTTTACATGTCGAAAACGAGGCCCGGGCATCGGTCCTCGTAAAAGACTTTTATGTGTTTGCGAACCGCCGAAAATAGCTACACAATCAGAACCGGTTTCGGTAGAATCTTTGCGATTTCCGTAGGACTATACTGGCTTTGGCCAAATGAGCCAACGTTCTGTCGCGTCAACATGTACATATATGCGGTACAATTATACATACATCCATTCCCGTAATTCTTATCTTTATGGAATCATTAATTTCTGACCTTACTCTTGCGCGCACGCGGATAGTTTGTCAAATTGAATATTTATAACCCTTGAAAAAAGTAATTCTTCTTTCCTACACAAAACCATCGATACGCGATAAAATGTCATCACGAGACCTTCGATTCGCTTAGCCCTTTGAGCCGCGGCACGTGTATAAAGTCTGCGCTTAATACGGGATTAATAAAATTCGATTGTGTAAGAGCGGTCAACTGACTCGTTAAATACCTCTTTTCAGGAGGACGTATACTTGTAGAACGTAACGCATCTGCAGCAGTAAAACGTGCAGGGTTAACGACGTCGTTAAAACACACGGCGAGTTTCGAGTAATCAGTGCTTCTATTATCTCGCTCGCGACAGTGAACGTACGCATATAAACTATGCACGCATTGATTTAAATATCACAAGCTTATATTAAAATATGAAGATTCTGTTTATAATACATAATGAAATATTTGATGTTCTTTTAGTAAAATTAAATCTAAACTTTATCATTAATCCTAAATCTGACTAAAAAATGGATTTTAAGACAAAGAGATACTTTAATCAAGAAGTCTTGAAACACAAAAATTACATTACATTACGAATTCTTCTTTAAATATTCTTAACTCTTGAGACTAATTTATCTTTGAGAAATTTTACCTGTATATTTCACAAAAATTTGTTAATATTCTCCGTCACCCGATCTAGAGATGTTTTTACCTAAATAGACCGTGTATATAAATATACGCGTGCACGCTTCACGTTACTATTTACTCTGCACATACATTCAAAATGAAATAGTATATATTTAAATATCGGAGAAAAAAAGATGAAAAGTATAGGACGTGTGCAGCTATAAGGAACAAACCTTCTAATTTATCAATCAAGCGCTATCTGATATTCGATTTGGCATGTTTGACATTTGCCCCAAATTTATTTTAAAAACGAAGAAACCACACAACACATCACGCGCAATAATTACGAATCACTGAAGTGAATATATATATACGCGAGATGCCTTGTGTCATTCGCCGCAGGTGCAACAAGTGTCGCGAGAGTGCTGTATATAAATTATAAGATAGTATTATATATGGTAGTATATATTGTATTAATTATTGCATGCAATTGTAATTAGTCAAAATCGATCCTTATTCGTACGAATGATTGTCTGGAGTGCAATAAAGTAGTCTACAAAGAACAAATTAGTGATTTTTCTCTCTCTTTTTTTCTGATTAATAAATTTAATTATTATGTTATATGACTCTCTCTGATTACTTATTTGTGTTGCTTGCGATGAATTTATTGCTACATCACAATGATCGCATTTTAATGTTATCCTTGATGCATTTTACTTCGAATAGAAACAAATTGAACGTTACGCAAAAATGTGTTATTCTCCATCAAAATAATTTTAAATAAAATATATATCGTGTGCAAGAAAGTCTTTTTATAATCTGTTGATTCAATGTCATATGTAGATTATTCTGTAAACATTATGTGCACTAATTTATTTTTGCATACCGTTACATCGTTTAACACGATCACTCCCGTAAATAGAGTCGTTCTGCATACTATAAAAGAATCAAATACGAGGGTAATGAGAAAACATCTTGCCAGAAAAATGTGGCAGAGAAAAAGTACGTAAAGACGTATCGAGTTTCCCGTAAAGTCGTCGATAATACGAAGAAGATAAACGGATATTCGTGATTGGCGGTTACGGTCAAGGATTTCGTGACGTCAATGGTAACGGTCATTGAAGTATTTAGGTCAAAAAGTCACTATTGCGCGTTCGAGCGATGAGAACGAGCGAGTGCTCGACGCCTCTTGGCGTCCGATTTCGCGCGCGGACACATACGCCCTTCCATGCCTCGAGCGAGAACGTAAATTATCCCGCCACGGTCTCGTTGATATCGTTGTCGGTCGCTTTTCGCTGGACTCGCTAATTATTTGAATTGCAAATTCGTGACATCGAGAATGAAACACCATCCCGTTACTGGGGCATTAGGCTCGACGACTCGAAAATTATATATGCGAAATGAACAGCACATATATTCTTATATTCGTGAAAAGAAAAATGTCACTCTGTTATGTCACTCTGTGACTGACTACGCGCGGCAAATTTATTACCTGGAGATGTAAATATTTAGCTAAATAATAGGGTTACATTATCGCTATAGCTCGTTGAATTCAATTAACCTTTATAGCCTCAAGAATCAACGTACCGTACTAGTCATACAAATAAATAGCACAATTCTTTTTTGCATCTCTCTTTTGTTGCATGATTCTTTCTTAGTATATGAACATATTTTAAAGCATATCTTTTAATAAGATAGTAACATATTTATAGAATATTGAGCAATATATTGAATAATTTATAACAATGCATTGTGATTATCTATTGTCTGGGACAATCAGAAATATAATACAGATTAGAAATTTTCAAATCGTAAAAAATGTATTGTATAGTTTGCATAATGTCTTTTTTTTCAACATACATGATGCACAATTGTCGTGAACATTTTTAAGAGGCTATTATTATATTATCATTATTATGCCAATCAAATATTAAATTTTGAATAATTAATTGAAATCATTGCGCGTTTGCAAAAGGAGAAGAAAAATAAACTTATAATTTTATTCAATTACTCAATGACGATATTGGATGTAGACATTATTATGGATAATCAACAGCAATGTTCGAGCAAAGATACTCGATTACGGAAAAACCTTCAAATCCTCGAGCCTTTCACCGTGAAAAGATGAAATCAATTTCCCAGTATGATGTAAGATTGGAATATAATATCCTGTCTAACTTCTTATATACATAATTTATTGTAGCCTCGACACGAATGGAATGTAATCTTTGTTGGAGACATTAATTTGTAATTAGAAGCAACATTTTCTCTCTATTAGCATAAAATTTATGAAATTGGAGATTCTTAAGAATCTTTATATATTTTTATAAGAAAAATTTTTGCTTGAATTGACAAAATTATTTTTATTTTTATTGCATTTCAATTATATTACACATATTCAAATTTGAAACAGTCTCTTCGGTTTCAGTTTCCTTCCAAATTTTTTCTTTTAGTGTATTAAAATTTGCATAAAAAAATAATGAATAATACGAATAAACTACTGAAATAAATTGATTTCGTTCCTATAAATATAATTCTATTTATAGAGAAGAGAGCTCGTGTTCATGCCAAAAGAGAAAAGTAAATAAATTTGCATCGCGCTCGCGCTGCTGCTGCCTTCCTCCATTGCAAGGGTCATCAGAACCGGCAGCCTTCTCTTTTTTTCTCCTCCTTCTCCTCCTCTTTCTTCTTCTTCTTCTTCTTCTTCTTCTTCTTCTTCTTCTTCTTCTTCTTCTTCTTCTTCTTCTTCTTCTTCTTCTTCTTCTTCTTCTTCTTCTTCTTCTTCTTCTTCTTCTTCTTCTTCTTCTTCTTCTTCTTCTTCTTCTTCTTCTTCTTCTTCTTCTTCTTCTTCTTCTTCTTCTTCTTCTTCTTCTTCTTCTTCTTCTTCTTCTTCTTCTTCTTCTTCTTCTTCTTCTTCTTCTTCTTCTTCTTCTTCTTCTTCTTCTTCTTCTTCTTCTTCTTCTTCTTCTTCTTCTTCTTCTTCTTCTTCTTCTTCTTCTTCTTCTTCTTCTTCTTCTTCTTCTTCTTCTTCTTCTTCTTCTTCTTCTTCTTCTTCTTCTTCTTCTTCTTCTTCTTCTTCTTCTTCTTCTTCTTCTTCTTCTTCTTCTTCTTCTTCTTCTTCTTCTTCTTCTTCTTCTTCTTCTTCTTCTTCTTCTTCTTCTTCTTCTTCTTCTTCTTCTTCTTCTTCTTCTTCTTCTTCTTCTTCTTCTTCTTCTTCTTCTTCTTCTTCTTCTTCTTCTTCTTCTTCTTCTTCTTCTTCTTCTTCTTCTTCTTCTTCTTCTTCTTCTTCTTCTTCTTCTTCTTCTTCTTCTTCTTCTTCTTCTTCTTCTTCTTCTTCTTCTTCTTCTTCTTCTTCTTCTTCTTCTTCTTCTTCTTCTTCTTCTTCTTCTTCTTCTTCTTCTTCTTCTTCTTCTTCTTCTTCTTCTTCTTCTTCTTCTTCTTCTTCTTCTTCTTCTTCTTCTTCTTCTTCTTCTTCTTCTTCTTCTTCTTCTTCTTCTTCTTCTTCTTCTTCTTCTTCTTCTTCTTCTTCTTCTTCTTCTTCTTCTTCTTCTTCTTCTTCTTCTTCTTCTTCTTCTTCTTCTTCTTCTTCTTCTTCTTCTTCTTCTTCTTCTTCTTCTTCTTCTTCTTCTTCTTCTTCTTCTTCTTCTTCTTCTTCTTCTTCTTCTTCTTCTTCTTCTTCTTCTTCTTCTTCTTCTTCTTCTTCTTCTTCTTCTTCTTCTTCTTCTTCTTCTTCTTCTTCTTCTTCTTCTTCTTCTTCTTCTTCTTCTTCTTCTTCTTCTTCTTCCAACCCCTGGCAGTCTTCATGTCGTCACGGATGTTCGTGTCGGCCCGTAGCGCGCGAAGCGCAGGTTACATAATTATTCCGGCCGTGCCTCGTAAGCGTTTCTTGGCCAATGGGACTGTGGTTCTATGGGACAGTGGATGGTGTCCCCATAGAAGCCACGCCTCGTGACCCAGACTCCCACATAACTGTTCTCGAAACATCATCGGCAGTCGGAATGAATCGACGCAAAGCAAAAGGAAGAAAGTAGCGTTGCGATAGTAAGGGAGAGGCAGGATAGAAAAAGATAGATGCACCGCGTGGCATCTCTACTTATGTCATGATTATGATGATAACGATACAAAATTGACGTATACCATCATCATCTTACGGTACCGAAACGTATGTTATATTATCATAAATATCGGAATTTGCAATAATACACCGATACTGTAATGCAAACACACACTCACACCACACACACGCAAGTAAACAGGAATTTATACTATTATTCGCTATTAGACGTTGCAACGGTAAACTTCGATATCGGACCAAGTACAAGTCACTATGCAAATCGGATTGTAGCTTTATGAGATGCGGCAGAAACCTCTGTTTTTTTGATCATACATCAGAGATATAATATATCCATTTTGTAGTCAATGTCAAATATGTCATTTTTTTAAATGATTAAAGTTATTATAATATTATTTATTTAACTTACATTTTATATAATTTCTAATTTGTTTATTTAATGATAATTTAATTATCTAAAATGTTCTGTTAGTATTATTCAATAAATGTATAATCCATAAGTATAAAATAGTGCAAAAACAAAAATCATATAGACAAAAATGCTTAGTTATTTTAACTTGTTATAATTTTTTAATACATTATTATATATTAATATATTATTATATATTATATTATATCAATAATTTTTTAATACATAATTATATTTTATATTATATCAAATGTTTACACATGTTATAAATCTCGGTGATAATAAGGAATGTATTCCGGCCATTCATTTTACGCTTGTAAAAGTGATTCTTCAGAGACATGCCAAGCATTTGAGTTCCATTGCCAAGTGGTCGGTTTAACGGCACGAGGTGTGTCCGCGGCAATTCAAGATTCGTGATATGCTGCCACGATTCTGTTATCATTTCCTAAGCAATAGTCATTCCTATTGTTTGTTGTCCGGCGATATTTCTTCGACCGCGCACTTATACATGTGCAATAGAGATATCACCTTTCCGGGATTAATCGCGTCCTTTTTTTTTTCATTGATATCGCGTCCGTGGACAGCCCAAAAAACGAATAAAACGCGAATTTATCATGTAAGTTAACTTTTTGGCATTTAAAAAAAAATTAATGTTATAAAAAAATTAATCTTAATTATATTTTGATTATTTTAATATAGTAACATTTAAATATATTGGTTTCTTTTATCCTAAATATTAGACATGTTTAGAACATTATGAATATTTAGTGAAGAGATTTTTATTCTATCAATAATAAAAGACACGTGCACGCCTCAGAAGTGTCACGATCACGAACGAATCCTGGCGCACGGCCATCCGTCAAATTAAGGGATGAAAAATTTATAAAGCCGGGATGTTTCATCCTTCAACGTCCCATTTTTCTGTCATCCACGCGCGCCTCTTTTCCTCTTCTCTTTGTCGCTCCTGGCTTCGCGCCGCCACGGGTCACTTCGCGGCCACTCAATGGAGAATGTATGCCGGCCACTCGTGTCCAGAGGATTATCAAAGAATGCTCGGACACTGGCAGAACTTTTAGGGGGTGTTTAGTTCGCCGTTCTTTGAGCCCATTCACGGGGTACTCGAGCGTGCCCACTGTAGCCTCCTCGGCTCGCGCGATTCGCCCGCGGCTACATGACAGCTGGGAGAGGACATACGACGCGTCTAATTGCCAATTAAAAAGACATTTTTCGCCGCAGGCAAGCTGACCGCTTGAATGGACAGTCTCTCGTTTTCACTATACTTTGACAACACATCTGCATTTTGGTCAGCATAGAACCGTATTCGTTGAGTTAAACGTTCTTCTTTTATCGCGCTTGGTGTTGTGGACCTCACTCGCTACGGGTGGCAAAAGGATTGTAATGGAAAATTCGAAAAACATACAGAAGATTTACTGGCATAGATTGAAATATAGTTTTGCCATCGATATTATCGTAAATTGAAGAAAACAATTTTTTTTTCGATTTTTTAAAATTTCCCTTTAATATGTAAAATAACGATATTGTAAATCGTTAAATTAAATTAATAGTTGACATACGCTTTTAAAAATTATTCTCTATTGCTATAATATATACTGTACTTTCAAATATATCTATTCAATAATGTAATCAAGCATTATTACAATATAATAGATTTCTATAAGAGCAACCAACAAAAATCAAGCACTTTATATTCTATCGACATACAAGAACGCAAATTCGTATTCCAGTTTTACATCCGTTTCAATTTTTATTTGTGTATTTAATTACTAAACAACGCGTAATGAGGCTGATATTCTATCGACATACAAGAACGCAATTAAGACTTTATAAAAAGCTTTCATCGGCAAATTCGTATTCCAGTTTTACATCCGTTTCAATTTTTATTTGTGTATTTAATTACTAAACAACGCGTAATGAGGTAAAATAGAATAGCGTGAATCTTGGCGTGTTTTCCCCTTGATCGAATATTACTTGTAATTATTTCATCATGAGATATACAACCGAGAATCTTTGTGCGCGATACAATGGTCGACGCACGCGTTGCATCGCGTGGGTCGTGAATTACGCGGCAACTTCCGGATTCGATTCCAGTCGTCGATCTCGTGGATCAAATTCGACGGTTACCAGGAAGCGGATCGATTCGCTCCGGCGGAGATGCGTGCCGTCCTCGGCTCGAGTCGGCTCGATCGTCATCAGCGGGTCAGATAGGCGTGGATGGCGCGGCATATGGGCACAAAAGAAGCCGGAGCGGACTCTCTGCCCGAGAAGAATTTCTCTCTCCTCCCCCTTCTCGCCATCTTTCTCTACTCGCATCTTTTTTTTCTCATCACTTTTACCCGTCTCCTCCTACTCCCATTTTTTTTTTTTTACCGGAAAACCAGTCCGAGACTAGATGCAATGCGAGATACGGGGCACCCGGAAGGAGGCCTCGCCGCTGTACAGGCTGCGGCCAAGAAGCCCGAAATTTCGTAAAAAGGGTTCGGGAAATAACAAAACGCGTGGGACCAGCTGCGCTCTTTTCCACGCTAGAAAGAAGACGGACCTGAGAAAGAAAGGGGTGAATGACGGACCGGCGAAAGGGGATACCTTTCGCTTCGGGAGTACAAGAGGATATATCTTTCTCTCTCTTTTCCCGGATCGCTTCACGATTCTCCTGTTTCTCTGTCAGGAGAATCGTGAGGATCCGGAGTCACGTGTCGCGTGCCGTGGCACGCGAGCGCCTGTAACTGCAGCGCGCTTCCCGTAGGTGTACTTATGTCACGACGAACATCGTTGCGTATCGAGGATCGATCAAACGACAAAGAGAAGGAAAACTTTAGAAAGAAGATCGGGCTCTTTGACGAGCTCGGCGTGCGACGCGTCGCTTCTGCACTGCAAAGTCACGATATATACGGAGATTTACTTTTAATCTCTCGGGTCTTCGCGTAATTCACTATTTATCGCGCCTTTCGCGTAAAGCGACTACAAATCTTCCGTCTTCTTACGTGTACACACTATAAAGTTATCAACCGCGTCGTAAATCTTTCCGACACGCTGCTCCGAGCCGCCGTGGAAACTCGTTTTCTCGACATTTTCGGATTAGCTGATACGCGTAATTCCCGGGTGATAATTTTCTGGCACACGCACGCGAACGGACCGCATCGGATAATTATGCGCACGACAGAAAATCCACCGGTCAGACCTCATCGAGACGTCCAATATCTCGTTTCCATCTGCGTCCGGAACGCTTAGAGCGAGTACACACGAGCATGCGAGCGTATGGTTCGTAATCGTTTACGAGTCAAAGCAAAACGTCCTACGTGACCGTGTGCACGTCAATCTTCCGTCGACGTGCAAAAGATATACAAGAGAGGACTGAGTTGACAAATATACTATATTATTCATAAAGTGGAATTTTAAGGAAGAAATCATATTTTAATAGATTTGAGAAAAAAGAAACAACAGAAGGGTAAAAAATATCTCTCATGAATATATAAGTACTTTTTGAACGCCTGCTTAACATAACTGATTAAACACGCGATTTATACGCGCGAAATATGGGTTAATTGTATCATGATTGCTTTAAATGTATACTGGAAGCTGATTCGAATTGAAGTTATATACGTGTCGCGGCATGCATGTTTCACGCGTACGATTTGCGAACAACTCTGTTCGCATTCGTTTGCGTTAGAACACATTCGGTGAAAACACGGCTCGCATGCCCGTCCACGACACATTGCTATGGAACGTGCATGCACGTCGTCGCATGTTGAACGTCGCGCGGCGAACGCGGAAGAGAGGAGGCCGCGATGCAGTCGCTAGTCCCTTTCCAAGTAAGAGTGGGTTAAGGCCCAAGGTCCTGCTGTCGTCTCGAAGGCGATCCCCCGGATGCGAAGGATACACACGCGCTCGGGCTTGCACGTCCCGCGCCTCCGACCTACAGACTCGAGCCCCCGTAGGCACCTTCTACCTAACTGTACCTACATTCACGTTTGCAACGCGAACGAACGGACGTACACCGGACGCATACGATGAACCGCCACCAACTACTCTCTCTCTCTCTTTCTCTTTTAACCTTTCTCTCTTTCTCCCTCTTTTTCCTCCATTTCTCTTCGCGTTGCGCATCTACACACGCGCGTTGCTTATACTGCGATTGTTTGGCGGTGCACACATACGCCCGTCAGCCGTATAAAAGCCGTATATGCCGTGTGACGTATATACGTGAGAGCGCCTTTTATGTAGGTATCTACATGCGTAAAGGCCTGAACCGTGCCTTCGAGATATGGTCCGTTACTCCGGGGTGTCGCGCACTGGAGCCAGTTACCGTGTTACCGCAATTCAGGCCACAAAGTCAAAATACAGTTAGCCGTGGCCGCGTGCGAAGAGAACCGCTCGACTGCACGAAAAAATAAATCCGGCTACCCATCTTCGTCGTCCGTCGATCGTTCTACTCGCTGTCCTGCACGGCCAACATCCGGCTGTAAACCTACTTGCACGCGCCGGAGATACATCCTTGTGTGATACGGCATGAGGATGGCTCGTGCAAAACTGACCGGAGCCTGCAGTCGAGATACTCGTCCAATAAACGATTCGCGAGAAATGATTGGATGATCAAGCGTACGGGATTTTCGACAATATACCGTTGCTTCAGTATTACTCACGAGCAAATCTAGGTCTTGCCCGCAGGCTTTCTAGCACGCCTTTCGGTACTTTCTTTTTAAGATGCGATTCTTAGATCGAGGAGGATGTTTTTTCGAATATCCGAATTATCTGTTACAGGTCGCACTGTAACGGGCTCAAATGGGCATGTTTGAAAAATGTATCGTTTGATAGATTAAATATATGCAACCTGTGCATTTATGTATGTAATTATATTTTATTTTTAAAAAAATCATTTAATATATTATGAGAGAGAGAGAGAGAGAGAGAGAGAGAGAGCTTCTATTTACATCACATGAAATACCAAAGTATATTGACTGTCACATATAACAGGTCGTCACCATTAGGATTGAAAGTAAATGGTTATATTTCCCTTCCTCGATTTCGGAGGTCATTTAACTGACTAGGGTCCGGTATCTGAGACTCGCCAATTTCATTTGAACCGTTATATAAGTTTATGAGCGTCAGAATGAACGTGTTAAGCATCAAAGAAAAAATGTTTCTTATCGAGCGCTTCTTTATAGGACCTTATAGAAACTCTATAGAACAACTTTATTAGTAAGGCAAAAACTATATTGAGGCGTATCGTGGATTCCGTAGTAATGGATCTAAAAAAGTGTCAAGCGAAATTTTACTCATAAATCCCCCCCCCCCCCTTGCAGGATTATTGATAATTATATATATATAATTCTGTATATATGACATTTTAAATGACATGATTTATTTGACCCATTTCGTACCGTTACAACGGACGAAACGATTTAATGTTCGCTTTGCAAATCTTTAATAGAGCTATCAGTCTTAGCAGCCATAGATCCTGATATCGTAGCCGATCTTGCTTCGTGTGATTCTGTCATATAGCACCGATGTTATACAAATGCGTTCGAAATTTATATTTCACATTCTCTGTAATAAACATAAACAAACGATCAATCGTAACGGTAATTTTCATATTTATTCTTATTTTATTCTATCAACTTGATCGTGTATACACAACTAGCATAAATCTCTCTCCAAGTAAACGATAAGCGATACGATCGCGCTTTATACAGAATATATTTAAAAGTTCCTAATTATCTTACCAAGTATCTATTTTATCTATTCCTATCTTACCAATTATCTATTTTTTTTTAATTTAGATTAAATCTCTTTCAATTAATATTTAGAGATGATCAGTGAACGCAAATTTTTTATTTTTAATATTAAATATGTTGAAAATTAAATCGTAAATTTGATTTCTATTAAAGTAAAATCCAATTAAACTTCGTAGCTGTTAATGATTTTGCAAAAAACGCTTTTGTTACTATTTTTTTAGTTTTGCATCTAATATTTTTGGTCTCTTAAAAGAATATCTATATTTCTGATTAAAATAATATTTAGTAAATTTGAGAAAATAAAATATCCGATATATTTTAGGAAAAAGATAATAATAACATATTACAATAAATGAAAAAATGATGCCATACAATCTAAATAATTACGCCTTGATACTCTCGCCTCAGTGCGCGAAGCTTGAAGTTGAGAAACGTCAAAGGGCGAGCATTCTTTGCGTCTTACTGTCATGTTTTTTCTTCCGTGGGAAGTACACAAAAGCGTCTTCGGCGCCACAAAGAGCAGTAGGAGATCCGAAGAGAGGAAAGGGGAAGGCGAGAACGGAAAAGGTACGGAAAGAGGTCCGCTGCAAGATTGCAACATCATTCGACGCGTCGGGCCATCCACGTGGATCTTCGAATTTAAAGAGTACGAGCACGCGGTCTCGCGTGCCCTTTCCTCTCGCCCTTCACCTCGTCGTTTTCGTCATCCTGCCGAAACTCTCTTCCCTCTCCGTTTTCTTACTCGCGGAGCACGAAAACTCTGTTCGCCGGGATGGGAGGAAGGACGGTGTTTTTTGATGATCGTAGCCGACGTTCCAGCCGCAGTTCTCGAGACGCGGGAACCCACGTGGCATTCCACACGTTCGTTCGAGACGGCGAGGAAACGGCAGAGAGCAACGCCCAATTCGCAACCTACGGGACACGCTAACGGCGTTAAAATAGTCCCTAGGGAGTGGGCGTCTCGGGCGACGCTTGCTATTCCTAGTCTGGACAATTATTTAGCCGTTTCCGAATGAACTGCGCGGGAGGTTAACGACACTTGTGCGGCCTGTCGAAACCTACGGCTGAATATCATTCCGTGGCTCCGCGGTACGGCCAAGTTTAACGAGAGTTCGAGTACCGTTTCTCCCTTTTTGGAGGCTCTCGTCTTTTGGGATCGTAACGAAACGATAGATTTTTCCCGTCTTCTTCTTCGGCGGAAATTCTGCTGATAAATCGGCCAGACATGCATGTGCACTCGATGCACCTGTATGCATCGAATTCATTGCTCGCGACGATGGCGACGCGATCGCTCGTTCATCGCGTGGTTCGCGGATGGTGGAAGCCGGCTGGCTTT
This sequence comes from Formica exsecta, assembly GCF_003651465.1. Taxonomy (NCBI): domain Eukaryota; kingdom Metazoa; phylum Arthropoda; class Insecta; order Hymenoptera; family Formicidae; genus Formica; species Formica exsecta. The sequence continues at coordinate 407,204 of NW_021850753.1, forward strand.
AGGAACGAGGAAGTATCTCACACATACATACACACATACATTCTCGCCCACGCGCGGTTGCACAACGTAAGCAGATGTTGCGCAACCGGCCAATACAATTCTTTCCGCGGTTAAAGTATAAATTCGTCGTTGAATTCAGACCTGGCATTCTTCGCTTGCGACAGGAAGGAAGTGAAAACAAGCGTCCCTAATGTCAAGATGGTCTCAACGAGTGACATTCAATATATTGTACGCAACATAAATAGCAATAGCATCTTGCGTTCTATATTTTATCTACAAATTCGTCAAATAATTTGCAATCAACTTATTTTTAGCAAATATATTTAGATGTTAATAATCTCTCTTTTTAGTTAAAGAAAGTTTGAAAAAGGCCTGTTATTTGTTTTATTTTTAATGGAATTTAATTTAATGGCATCTTGAAACTTTAGCACAACGATATTTCGCGTTGAATGCATATTAAAAAGGTTTCAGTTTAGCAAGAAATACATAGTTTTAATTGACTGACACGTAATTTATCTTAAGATATCTCGCGAATGAAGATACATTGGAGAAATGGCGTGCAACTTTCATTTGCCCACAGGAAATTACAAATGTCACGACAGTCGTCGTGAACGTTGCGTTTCTCTTCCGTTAACACATACGGCCGCAGGTCTTGAGTATATTTGCGCGCGTTATCTGCGAAAGAATTGCAAGACGATTGCTGAAAAAGAAAGCCTTGTGAAAGTCAGACGGAACATCATGCAAAGTAATTGTTCCGTTGGTAGTTAGAAGGAGAGATCTCCTTCTCGCCCACATTTTCTTTCTTTTTTTTCTTTATAGCCTTTAGTTGTCCTTATCGATCTTATGCTCGCGAGTGAGATACCTTGACACTGTGCTAGTTTCTTTAAATCGAACGGCTGCTTCTAGATCTCTATTTATTCCTTCCTGAAGTAACGCGTACATTTAATCATAAAAGTCAACAAATTCCTGGGTATAAGAATACAGCAAACCTTTTAATTTGTGTATATGCGCGCCTTGTCTTTCAAGAGACAGAGAAATATTATTTTCTTCTCTCTCATCGCACCTTTCTGTCGTATTGTTCAAATTTTGTCTTACAATTAGTCTTTCGCCTGCAAGGCAGACTTAAAAAGGCGACTGTCTGGCAACTTTTGCACGCCTATTTTACCACTACACGTATCATTTTACGAGCCTTAGCCGTTTCTGTTTCGTTGCATTTCCTAGGTCGAACCACAAACTTTCGTTTCTTTCACTATCGCATAATCAGCATCTTTATTGCCGCGGATTGCAAACTATGTGGCGACCCTCCTTTGTCGATGCCATGCACGCTTACGTATCCTATACCGCACGCGTACTCCCCGATCGAGATTCGACTCGCGTGTCGATCGCGCGTTAGACAACAACGTGAACACCAATACATACATGAAAGCGATCCACGCGCTTCTATGCACGCGACTAAACATAGTAGTGAAAGCATACATGTTCGACTTATGCTCTCTGTTTAAGAAATATAAATGCGTATAATATACAGTTTTTATGTATTATCATTTTTTTTAAAGAATCATAAAGAATTTAAATATTGACAAGTGACATAAAGTTGAAAGATTTAAAAATTGCTGATCGATAATATATGACTTTAATGAAGTACATTTCCTAAACTTTTTCATGGTCGTTTCTCATGATAAATTTGAGAGAATAATATTAAATATTCTATGTATTTACTGTTTAAAGTATAAGAATGATTAATTTAAAAAAATCTTGATATTAATCTTTTTCTCTTACAAAAATAACAATAGAAAAAGGTATGCTTTTGAAATATAGTTGTGCGTATAGCATAGATCTATGCACAGGGATACATATATGGTTCGTCGGTTTTATTTTCTTCATCTCTTTCATTTTTCTATTGAGCTCCCGCAATTAAATTAACGCGTTATTTATTTTATTAATGCTAACACTGGGCGATCGTTCCGCTGATTTACGCGACAGGTATAAGAGCAACCAACAAGATGAGCACGCGTACAGACGTGCAGGTGACTGATTTCACTTTCTCCGACGAGGAAGGTGGTTCTCTCTCTCTATTCCTTTTTTTTTTCTACACGGGGAAAGTAAGAGAGAATCGTGAGAGTGCACTAAAGGTGTTAAAAATGGTTCGAGCTCCGGATATGGTCCGAGTTTCTTTTATCATGACGCGCGATAACGTGAGTTTCTCCTTTCGTGAATGTCATTAGACGCAGTTTATTTGCGGGGGTCTATTTTATGTCTTTCTTTTCACAACTTTAAGAAACTTATAGTAGAAAGTAACTTTATAAGAAAAACTTAAAAGAAAGCATAAAATCCTTGAATATAATATATAATTATCCAATATTACAGTTATTTCTTTAATTAAAAGTAGTTTTTATAGACAATTTTTTATGCATATTATTATGATAATTAATATCATAATATTTGTATTCTTCAGTATTATTGAACACCGTGTGTAAAGCAAATATTGAATAAAAAATAATTTTATAATTAATATTAATATTATTAATGCATAATCGCAATACTCTTATGCTTTATAGTTGTAAACGTAATTTTCTCATAACTGTTTTAATTCTACTTAAAATCGGACTAGTTTCCTCTCACATAAAATTGATAGTATTAAGAATTCTCTCCTAAAAGTAAACCTCGTGTACGTTATCAGAGAACGAAATTCGCGATCAAGATTCAGCATTCGCGAACGTGAATCTTAGCTGCTCGTCTCGGGACAACAGGGTGAACGCCCGACCTAGAGGCTGCGCATTGCGTCGCGCTGAGAGCGGCTGCGAGCTCTCTCGCGGGAGTTTTAACCGAGGCGGGAATGAAGCGGAGCAGAGCGACGAGAAGGCGCGTCGCCGGTAATGCGAACCATGCGATACGTAAACATGCAACCGCCGCAGGACATACTTCTGCGTTGTCGCGACGTCTCAAACGGAGAATTACGCACGATTTTACGTGTATACGGGCGTACAAAAGAAGTAGATTTTATGACAATCAGCGCAAAGAGTCTCATATCTCTTTTAAATATTAACGGAACATTCTTCAGAATCCTACCCAGAACGTTTTCTTTCGGCAAATTTGACCGAAATAAACTTTGAACTTTCCTTTGACACATTTACGATTTACGATGTTAATGTTGTACCATTGTACGAGATAATCTTTAGGAAACAGTCAGACCGTGTCAAACAGTGAAGTCAACTCGAAGCGGGAGAGACAGATGAGTGGTTAGGTCAGGGTAAGCTCGACGCAAAACTTTGCCACGCACATCGGCACAATCGCCTCGACAACTCGAGCGAACGTCTCTCTTTTCTCCCTCCCTCTTTTTCTCTCTCTCTCTCTCCGCCTCTAGTCTTTTCAATTGCTCGCTTGCACTCCGGTTCGTTCTTCATATTTTCTGGTTCCTCTTCCCCTCTTCTCTCTTTATATATTCCCCACCTTCTCCTTTTATATTCTCGGTTCTTCCTGTCCTCCCTCACCTTTCCACCAACGTCACCCTCTTCGCATCGTCTCCTCTTCCTCGTTTCCTCTCGCTCTATCTCTCTTTTTTTCCTTTCTTAGCGTCCCTTACCTCCGATTCCTTGCCCTGTTTCTTTCGCATCCTCCTCTCATAGTATCTTTCACTTTTTCCTAACCGCCAATGGAGCAATCCTAAGCAAGGCTTAACATGACGATGATATTACACGCGTCTGGACTTTCGAGTCCTTCGACGACCTAAGACTCATAGCAGCGATTAAAATCGTCTTTCTTAACTACGATGGTTGAGATGACTGTGTCGATTCTGTGATAAGATGCCGCATTTTCTGATTAGGCCCATGAAGGACTGGTCTTCGCTATTAGAAAAAATTAACAGATACTATAAAGGCATCACATTTTACTTGGAAATCACTCTTCCGTACTAAACTTCAAATTAATTATCAATTTTATCAAAATCTATTTGAATTTGAACTGATGAAGAGATAATCAGTGAATAATTAAGCGATGTTAATGAAACCGGCAATAAATTATTTAAACTAATCAAAATAATTAGTCTCCTATTTTTATTGCAAATTTGGAAACATACTGTTATATTTATTACAGAGCTAAATTGTCATACTTAAAAAAAAAAAAAAAAAACAAACAAACAAACACAAGATTAGCAAAATATGAAATACGCTATGATAGAGTTCATTGAACTTACAGCAATGTGCAGAAGTTAGAAAAGAATTTAGAAGAATTTAAAAAAGAAATTAAAGAAAATTGAGTACTTGTAATTCTTTTTCTAAATAAATATTCCCAAAGTTTTATTTCAAAAAACTCAAAAAAATCCAAAGCAGTTCTTTCACGTTTTAGACCTTGAAAAAGATCAATAATTCGAAAAATTATGAATATCTACTGTGTTGCAAATCAATAGCAATTAATTAAAAGCCGATAGGACATAGAGAATTACGCGAATAGAAAAGAAAGAATATTTCAAACGTTTACTTATTATGCGTAGAAGGCTAGATAAGCTATATTTTAAAGAACGACTTAAAAGAAATATTTTCAGCTAAATCAAATTGAGGCTCCTTCTTCAATAGGGTATCCAATGAATCGATTGAATTTACTACATTGGACTCATGGATGTTGCGTGGTTAGAAATAAAGATCTACATCAGGACGGCATTTCGAAGTTGTTTGTTGCGCAAACCTCGATAGGTTCGTAATATCGCATCTTGCATAATCGCCGTTATGGCATACACACAGAAGCACAAGCAGATGAAATAAGGGCGTCTAAATTATCGCAAGAATCGACCACATCATCCTTATTATAAATTCAATAAATAATAATTAGTTTTAAGATATTTCTGTACACGATGATGTTCGAGTAAAATCTCGGAAAAAAATTTGTATCGAGAAATCAAAAGTATGATAGTATTATAGATAGATATTTGATATATCAAGATTACAAACGATACTAACACTATTTTTTGAGAATTGTGAATTTTATGTTCTTCGGAATTCACATGTGCGATTGACTGACATTAAACTCTTGTTATACGCTACTGAATTTTAATTACCGCTTGCGTATTTTGATATTTGTACAATATACACACTATATATTATTATACAATTACACCTAATTGCATATCTCATCATTAAATAACTTTGCACTTGCTAAAATTCACGATATTATGTTCGAGGCGTACCCATGACGATATAAAGGCAATATAAAGAGGGTATGATTATCTTGTCCGTACAACTTATTAATACTTATAGATGTCTATCAACGTGAAATTTAATGTGAAATTTAATGTGAAATTTACAATTGTAAATATTACCGTATGTACCTCTGTGTCTTGAATAATTATTACGTAACAATTATTCGAGGCAACGAAAGCTGATTTCGACGATCTAATATCGAATGAAACATTCAATCGCAGTCGTATTGACGTTATGAGAGAACATGTTCTCAAACTCTTCATTTATTAATTGCCCAACGTAACGTTAATTAATATTCGACCGCGCGTTTCACATGCAGTCACTGCGAGAAATAAATGGAGGAAATATACAAACGCTTCTGGATCTACATTTCCTTTGAAAAATAGACTTAATGACATCGCGGTGCAACGAAGAGGCGCACGCGGCGGGCAAATCGAACCTTAAGGATGATCAAGTAATTTATGATCGCTATATCGCTTTCTTGCTCTCTTCCTTTCTCGATCTCCTTCTATCTGCCTCTTTCTCGCAGTGTCGTCTCTCCATCTCTCTTTCTCTCTCGTGCCACTCGTCTCTATCGCGTTCCGGCATAGCAGAAGGACGCGCTACCCCTCCAAACCAAGAGCGGGATGCTGCTGGTGGGATGAACATCAAGTAGCAACGAGTCATTCACCTTTTATCCCAGTAACACGAAGTCGTAGCCGCGAGCGACGATGGACGACAAACTACAATCTGCACAAGCACCGCGCCGGCGTATCTATACGGTCAGGACCCGTGCCTTAATTTATATCGGCAGATCAGAGATGCGCGTTCTCTCATTCTATTAAAGTCATCCCCTTCGTTCTAATATAGCGTGCACGAGCGCATCAACAAGCGAGTGATTTTGCGACGCACGAGCGATGATGTCGGGAGACCGGTTGATACGCATTAAATCAATGTCGCGGATAAACTTTTCCTCGTCACTTTAGATCGTATTTAGATTAAATTAAGTGCGAGCGTAGAAAGAACGCGTTGCCGATATCAGTGAAAAACGGGATTCTAATCTCTTACGGTTGTAAAACGCAACATTGCGCTTTCGTATTTTCACGGAAAATTCCCGTTTAGAAATATCTCAGGACATAATTTTGTTCTTCTAAACAATTTGGTAACGTTAAGAATATTATATTTAGTATATATTTCTTAATTGGAATTATTTAATGAATTCGGTATAATATTGGAATTGCTTATTTTATATGTTAACGGCATTAATTTCTAAGTCAATATTTTAGTAACTATAGAATTTAATTTATATTTTGCTGCGCGCATCCATACATTAATGTAATAAAATTTAATAATTATTTTTTAAGTAATTATTAATTTTACATCGACAAATTCAGCCACATTGGCCAATCAAGTTTTTGCTTGAACAATACTTCATTAAGTTAGATATTTCCATAGCATTGCTATTACTAAACTTTTAACTTATCAAAATCAAATTCATATCATTAGAATATAATGGCAAACGACGAACAATGACGACGACCCGGCCTACCGGACAGTGTCTCCGGCACAAACGAGGGAACACATTGCAGCTGTTAGATCAATGGGGCTTAAGGAGAATAATTTCTGTTAGACTGTGCGCTCTTAATCTGCTTGAGAATAATCTCAATGTGCAATAAATGCTTTAGCATCTGCAATTGCAGTGGTCTTCCATGAACCCGACCGATTTTTTGTCATGCTATCATTTTATCGACCAAAAAAATCATTAACTTGATTGTGCATACTGGTGGGTGTATGTGTGTGTGTAAAAAAACTATTTGCGAGTGTATGTATTTGTAAAAAAATAATTTTAAATTATTAAAAAATTAAAAAGTTACTAAAATATTATTATTAAGGCAATAAAAAATCTTATATTGCGAAATTTTATATTGTGTAAAGTAAAGAGCACAAAAATTATATGTGTAAAATAAAAAGAACTATTTTATAAATATATATAATTATATCTGCATATACGATCTTTATTCGTCGCGCGGATTACTGAGAAAGATCCCGATGCAGCACTAATTGGAAATTGTTTATAAATTCGACCAAAGACTCAACTGATTAACATCGATTGATTCATTACACTTGAGACTTACTAGGAAATCTACAAGCTGTTTCGAGAAACCGGTCGGTTTCATTGAAGCAGGAAAAAAGTCGCTGCGCAAGCATGACGGGATATATACTCGATTTTGAAGTTTTTTTTAAATTTATACAGAGCCAACCCATTGCGTTGTCAATTAATAAGAATGAAATTTATTTTATATAATGATACGTGCATTTAAATTGTCTGCAAAAAAAAGCTAGAGTCCCACTTAAACAAACAATTTTCATTATTGATTTTTTACGTTATAACATTGTAAATAGTTTATAGCTTTATCATCTCTAATTTTCATATTATATATCTTAATTTTTTTTGCTGTTTTTATTCTAGAAAGCATGTGCTACAGCATAAACTTGACGACTTTTCTGATTTCTACGATTATTTTTTTAGATTCGCGAATCACTTAAATGGATTCGCGAATTTCTGACATTTTTGGAGTCTTCAACAAGCCCAAACAATGTGATAAAAAAGACGATAACAAAGATAATATCTATGAGTTAATATAAGTCGAATCTATGAGTAAATGTAATATAAGCTTTCTTATCGCAAAGCGTCTTAAGACTAACATAGGATAGCATGATATTCCTATATTAGAGAAATGATTTATCGTTGCTACTCTGTATCACGATCCACATTACAGTATTATGTAAATTTATTTATAAAGTTATTCAGAACTTTAAGCACGGCCAACAATGCTGATATTAACAATCCTGTGTCTATAATTGCTCGAATTGTTACATAAATAGCAATTTATTAATTTCAAATACAATTTTTTTTCGCGTGCTTCGCATATGAAAAAATTCAATAATTGATATATGCAAGAGATATATTTCTTTCAAAAATAAAATTTTTCTTTTGATGAAAAACTACATTTTTTGCACATCAAAAAGATTTATTGATTAAAACAATTACTCATTAAGCGAAAAAAAATGAAACGCATGAAAACGAGTATATATTATATTATACAAATAAGATGTATACAAATTGCATGAGAATGTCGTTAAGTTCATGGTATGCCGTAACTCGCACACATGGTTTCTAAAATGATAACTCTGCGATCGATTTCGCGTGAGGTCAATGAATCTATCCCACTACCTAACACTACGCTAGAAATAGTATTAGAGGACGATAGCAGTTCCGCCAACGCCTTCGATAATAGAACAACTTCGATATACACAATATATTTACAAATTTTTACGTTTTATAATGTAAAATATTATATAATAAAATAATATTTTTGAATAATATTGAGCTACAGTTTCTAGTGGCAGAAATGAAATAATTGAGGATGAATAAATATCGTATTAATGTTACCATAAATTACACGCGGCTCTCGTAAAAAATTCTGAATTGCTTTATGCATTCAGACCGACCGACACCGCCTATATAACACATGTCCTATTTGTTCGGAACTCGAAGAAATCTGTCTCTCTTCAAGATCTTATATACGATTGAAACGGATCCTCAAATATTCTAGTAGTCTCATGTTCAACTAGTGATCATTGTCGACCATTGGCGGCTAATTCAGCCTCGAAAAAATTCCTCTGGGTCCATATGCTCTACCTCCTCTCTTTCGAGAGGTTTTCCCTTCCTCCTCGGTCCTATGAATCCTACTTTTCTCCCCATGCAAGACCCTGTGCAAACTCGGGGGTTGGGCTTGTGAACCAAACGATATATATCGGGGGAAATTTTCCAAAAGCTCGATCAGAGTGCCAATTGCTGCTGTAGCCGGCAGCAACGGCCAATCAGCGTTGCCCCTGGTAGGACAGGTGGGGGCCAGTCGAGACTTAAGCGAGGCCACTCGCCGTGGAGCTGTCAGAGCTCTGTGGGGCACGGTCACGCACACAGCAGCCGATCCCTTCAGTTTTTCCGATAGCGTTCACTTCATCGATTGTCGGCCCTTCCATCGCGCGGAATTCTTCGCGAGACTCTGATCGATCAGTTTTCCGATCAATTTGTTATCACTTGGTATCGATCTCGCCTCGTGGAACATCGACGATTGCGCCGTTCGCGTACTGACAATTTACTCCGTGAAATTGTTTTGAAGATTTCCGATAATTCAAGGAGCACTCCATTTCAGGAACCGTCGCTTTAAGTGTCCAAAGTGCCTGCAACGGTCCGGTAGCTTTCCGAGGGAGCCGAGTAAGAAGATATGGCTCGGCAGTTGGACCCCACTGGTCTTTATTGAAGACGTTTTTCTCCGCAATCGAGCAACTACATACTTCCGCTTTCAGTGTTGCAGAAGATTATTATCGTCGACATGGCAGCAGGAGGATTGGACCCCACCGGTCTATACTGAAGTGCCCAACTACGTAACTGCGTTTCTTAAGAGACCGCTCTCATATTTTCGTATCTCCGAAGGGGTTTCATTGATTTACGATTTTAAATTGTGCACCATGGCTGGGCTCGATCCGACCGGTCAATATTGAGGAAGTGGAGGAAGATCGGAGAAGAAACGAGGAAGTAGCGAAGACTCAAGAGATATCTCAAGGTCGCGACATGATTGCTACCAAGGGTCTCGATCCGACCGGACAGTATTAAAGTATCAAAGCTTCCGGAATTCCGGAGCAAACATCCTTATGGATCCGGTGATATCGATGATGGAAGAAGTAAGAGGAAAAGAGGAGATTTCATCCTCAAACCTGAGGAGACTGATATGGAGCATTCATATTCGCAAAGGACGACATCGGACGTTTCTTATGGAACGTCAATGAAAATGCCGAATCTGCCTACATACAGGGTGAGTTTCTAGCCTTATCAACAATTAGTTTAGTAAATAAATTGTTGCGCGAAATAATTTTTATCAATTCTTAGCCGATCAGTCTTTTTCTCTGTCGTAGCGATATTATTTTTGAATTTCGCGTTAATTACTACAGCGTAGCTCATCTATTTTCGCACGTGATCACTATAGTTATGTAATCTATGGCAGTGATTCGTTGAAGCTCGTGATCAGGCCGCGACTGCTTGCGATATTCTCTTTCGGCGGTCAACCCTCTCCCACCTCATTCTCTGCGAGCCTCGCTCCTTCTCACTCCGATTCACCTTCTCCTCTTGCTACTTCAACGTAACCGTCGCGCTGAGATTGCAAAAGAATAGAAGAAGACATCTTCGAAGATTCGCTCACCCGCGTATAACCGACGATCCAAAAAGAAGAAGGAGACGATTAAAAAGAACGCTATGAAGAGGTGAGAGGTGGTACCGTCCTTAAAGTTACGTCACATCATTCTATCGACACTTAACATCACGCTTGCGACTCATTGGTTATCGCGATCCTACCAAGATCGATTCGATAGGAGGCCCATGATAGAATCTCACAACTACTACCGGTTATCTAATTTTGACAGACATGTAGTTTGACGTTAGAATACAAGGCGGTAATCTCGTAGATATACGTGCCTTATATTCCTCTCTACCCGGTTTTTCTGTCGCGGTTACGAGCAGGTGCCTCTGTGAGAGTCAGTCTAGACCATTCACCTCGTCATTACCTCCGACACGTCCCCGAATATGTTCTAGCATGCAATTAAACGAGTTGTAGCATCACACTTTACTGATTGCGATCACTTAACAACTACGTTTTCTTTATATTTAAAATAAATTCAATAATACATATTATATAACAAGAGACGTAGAAATTTACTCTAATAAGTTGTAGGTAATAAATTTGCTAAAGTTTCATCTATTTTGCTCGACGTATTTAATAATAGTCTTATGTGTCTTATTAATTGAATTTAAAAAATAATGTGTGTAAAATAAATTTTTAAAATAAGACAGACTTTTTTTGCTAGAAGATTGTATATCTTTATTTATTTATTTTTTTCTTTCTCTGACGTGTTTAAATAATTACTCGCGCGATATCTAATCAGATAATATCGCGCGTCGCGAATATTCGATGCGTAGGCACGCGCGGCGCAATCGCGCACGCAGTGACAAGCTTCCTTCGCCAAATATAATCATAGAGCGCAAATAGAAATCTCTCTCTCTCTCTCTCTCTCCTCCACCCCCGGAAAAATCGCTCTAGAAATCCGCACTCGTCGCGCTCGGCATTATCGGCTCACGCGCGCGCACGTCGCGACGCTTTCGCAAAGTCACGAAATTAGTCTCGGTCCCATGGGAAAGACAAGACCCCGATATAGTGAGTATAGCCGAGGAGGAGGCCCCGGCCGACTCCTCACATGGTCGAGTTCATTGACACCACCTGAGTTTTGGGCATTCACCGTCCCGCTCGCGCGCCTGCATCGTCGATCGTGCCCTCCTCGTCAGGAATAAGCGATCGTTCCTTCGCTCGTTCGTTCGCTCAGTCAAGTCCGCTCGATCAGCCAGCGTGCCTCTTCCTCCTCGATGAGAGGATGGTTTCGAGGGATCCCCCTAGATTTCGCGGAAACGATCCGCGATATGCGCGATTTTGTCTTTCTCGTTTTCGCGAGCGCTCGATCCGATACCCGCGGGATTTCCGAGGCGGTCGCGTCAATTTTCGTGGAATATAAAAATGACCTCTCTTCCGTAAGCTCTCGATTCAAACGGAGCTGGGAGAATTCCTCAGAGTTTTCTTTTGCACGGTCGTGCGGCCCGCATACGCGAATCTCTTCCGGGTGCATCCCAAACCGTTCGTTAGCTCTCGCGCGAGGTGTACGCGAGAGAAGTGCGGCAATTTACCGTGATTACTCGACGAATATTTGTACATCGGAAGATGAATCGCGTCGTATTTCTAAAATTATTTTTGGAAGAACATTATATGTATATTTATAGAATACTTTTTCTTATTTCAATTATGAATTTTAACTATGAATTTATAATTTTAGCATAAGAATCATTCGACCCATTAGGTAGTAGATACTATGTTATTTCAATAAAAAAGAAAAGCGCGCGTCTTATTGTCAGATACAGTCAGGTATCGGCACGAATATTTTAAACGCGCGCGCAAACTTGAGACAATCGGTGTTATTCTCATAGAACTTGTATACAATAGCATTGCGCGCGTCTCTCAAAAGGGAGAGAGAGAGAGAGAACTCCATTCCCTTACTTAATGCGACATGCAACGGAGGCGCCGTCGCCGGTTGTAATTTCGAACCGCTTCCGTTTATCCGCCGCGTCGTACCTCACGGTACGATCTTATTACCAGAATAATAGGCAAATAGAAGTTGTGAAGATAGGATGTACAAATGCCGCTGTGTTGCTATTGCCGCTTCTGCATAGAAATACCGAGACGAGAGAAAGAGAGAGCAAAAGAGGAAGAATGGAAGGGGATAGAATGACAGAGGGGGGATGAAAGGGGGAGGTGGGAGAAGGAGAGAGAGAGAGAGAGATCACGCGTGACCTAGGACAACATACCGCGCGACCTGCATGCCAATCGTCTCTCTCTTACTCTCGCACGTGCTCGCACATTCTTTCATTTCTCTCTTACTCGAACGCGCGGTTTCTCTTCCCGTGTCGCGCACCGTCGTCTCTCCTCTTCCATCCCCTTCACGCCGTTCCCTTTCTCCGCTCCCCCTCTCCCCTTCTCGCCCGGCTGTAATAGACGTACCGAATCGAAACCCTTCGTTCCGCGATCGTGACGCATCGATCGTGATTTTAGAAACGAGGCGCCGTGATGCTATCGAACCCCAGACAGACGACGGGCTCCGCGGATTTTGGCAGGCGGACAATACATCTGCGCGGGCGACGCATCACGAATAACAATTGCGCTGTCGTGTATTTGAATTTGGCGAACGTGGTCGGACACACGAAAGTGGCACCTCTCGGCCCACGTACACGCGAGCTCTCCTTGATGAGCACAACGAAAAACTAAAGCGGACTTTATTTGGTGAACGACCCCAGTGTGAATCTCTCGCACCTCTGTCCTTTCCCAATATTCATCGCGTGTTCCTCATATTTCTTTTCGAAAAGTCGATTAATTCTCCATCGATCACGTAGGCATTTTAAAGCTATGTCATTCAATTTATTTTTTTTTTTACTTTAATGAGACATAATAAAGCCTATAAGCGTAAAATCAAATTAAAAAGTTGTTAATTTTTAATATTCTTTATAGGCTGTATATTTTCGTGTGATCGTGTAATTATTTTTATCGCTACGTATGTTACGTGATATTGTTCATCTTATATAATGCACAATATCCGGTTACGATCCTCCAAACATTAATTCTTTCGTAGGATGAACAATTAATTAGCGATTTTCTTCGGAGCATTTCGGAACGACTTTTCTTTGAAATAATCCGATAACCGTCATCGCACATGTCCGACACGTGGTCGACGTCCGGTCCGGCAAACGTTCATTATCACGCATGAAAAACGTCGTTGTCATGGGCGATCGGCACTAGACGGCTGATACTGTATCGTAAATCGCCGCAATAAATAAAATAAACCGATTCGATTACAATTAACGTCCGAACGGGATCGTTAAGTCACGATATTCTCGAACGAGCGCGTAATATTATATCGGTTTAGCAGAACATCTCTCTAGGGGCTATATACAACGCGCGGATAATATATAAAGATGCGTTTCTATATGACGCATGCCGCGTTCGAGAGAGGAGATCGCGCGGTATTACAACGTCGGTTGCTCTCGTCTCGCCTGTTTCCAACCTATCTCTCTCTCTATAGCAAGTATCCACGATCATCCTTCTCATCCACCTTCTCCTCCTCCTTCGCCGTCATCTCTCCCCTCCCCCCTCCCCCTCTTCTCATTTCCTACTCCGTTCTCTCTCTCTCTCTCTCTCTCAGCCTGTGGTCGTCTCTTTTTCGGTGGTTCTCCTCCTTTTTTTTTCTCGTGTCCAGAAGATTCGGAGGTTCGTTCACCTCATATCTACTGCTCTACGGACTTGTCTACTCCTATGGGAGCCAGGAGTACAGCCGCGTGGCCGTTTATAGTCGTATATAAGTTGGCTAGAATAACACGCGATCACACATACATATACGCGCGAGGTTGTCCTATCCAAGATCACGCTTGGTGAACCGCGCCGGATCGGGGCCAAGATTTAATTCGACATTCCACGGATTCCCCTGTTTTCTTCGCAGTTTGCCGCGTCCGATCGGACCTCGAAAATCCTTCGTTTCTTTTCCGTTCCCTTCTCGTGCTGACGAGCCCGCCTCGTGCCACGCACACGATATTTAACCTTGCGCTATCATAATCACTACCGAGCCTGATGCCGCCAACGATCGACGATCCGTGACAGAGATTGAGGAAAATTGTATTATAATACGTGACGCGCGACGATGTCGGATTTATCTCATTGTCAGCTCGAGCTTGTCTCTCTCTCTCTCTCTCTCTCTCTCTCTCTCTCCCTCTCTCTCGTCCTCGCATCGTCCATCTTTCAGTGTATATTCGCGGCAAAGCATTCTCTCAGCCATCCTCGTTCGGTTGGAAGTGCGCTATTCATGCGATAAAGGAATCTTCCCGTTCGATAACCGCCGACCTTTCTCGAGCGAGCGCGAAAAAAATTTTTTTTTTCGAAAGGCCAATATCGTCCGCATCTGCCGGAGCGCGATGCGACTCGAGCTTTTAGCCTAAGGGTAAATGGGCCAGGGCCATCGTCGTAGCTCGTGCAACACGAAATTCCCTCGAAGCGTCCGAGAGACGTATCCTCGGCGCACGATAGCCGTTTCTATGAAAGAACGATATCACGTTTATACCAAGCAGTCATCATCGGGCGGCATCTTAGGATGCGTTCGATGTGCATCGAAGGTCTGACCAGGCAAGCGGCATAATGCCAACCAGTGGCATTTACGGCGGTAAGACCACCTTTGCCTCGACTTCTTCTCTCCCTGTCTATCTCTATATCTCTTTCTCTGTTTCTCTTTTTTCTTTTCTTATCTCTTTCTTTCATACACTCGCGCACCGTCTTTATCTCCGTCTCTTTCTCTCGTCTCTTTTTCTCCGCCTCCCTCTCTCTTTCTCTCTTTAGCTTGTTCTCGCGGCGCACGGGTCTCGAGCAGCAGCTTCTTTAGCGTTCCATTACCGGCGCTCTATGGAATGCATCGGTCTCTCGCAACACCTACGAAGTCCGCGGAATCGGTCTTAAACCCTCGGAGATAAACGGCGAAGCGTCGCCGCTGAAACTCTCGCCTCTCTAGCCGACACAAGTGCGACTATTAATGCCTCAATTATAGCCATTTTATTCACAAAGATATTTTGGCAGTCAAAAGATTGGTTGATTAAAATTTTTGACATACGATCTGAACTCTCTTAAACTGAATCAGTACAAATGTAATTGATTGAAAGCAATGATACAAGAATGCGCCGGACATCAATGAGTTTCATTTATCTTCAGTGAAAACATTTTGCTTTTACATCTTTTTTATAGCCGTAAGACTTCTCTGAAAAATCAGTAATAATAACATACATATTGTATTTGTAAAATGTAGTTTTCAAAGTTTGTCCTATTGATTTTACTATTTTTGACAAAAACGCATATCTGAAATAAAACATATATAACTAATATTTAAATTCGAAATTATAGATAGATGTTACACTTTTTTTATTTTTAACTATTTGTACTTGCTTTTTTATTAATTTTTTTACTCTTTTGAAACCACCAAAAATAAAAACGTCTCTTGGTCAAATTCAGATATTTCTTCAATAAAATATATTAATATAAATTTATTATTTATTTTATTTATATATATACATTATAATATTATAAGACATAAAATATTACTGATTGAAATGGTCACTATTGCCAATTGATTTTTTCAGTGACATTTTACCGATTTATACGCTATACTTATAATTGAAACCATCAGTGAATATTCATTATTTTTTAGTGATAATACCCTGATACCATTTAAGAGAGAAGGAAACGTATATTTATTTTTTATTACAAATAAGTATGTTAAAGATACATATAGGCTAGTTATCTTTTAGAAAATCTATCTGACGTAATCACACATATTTATTATCTTATATGAGACTGCACAAAATATAATATACGATCGTGGACAAGTTAAGAGCTGCGTATATATGTTTATTTTTAGCAGCACATATTGGACTTTCACAAAGTTGTGATCGCCGCTTTGCACCGTTTCTATATCCGTGAATTGACTAATAATTAAATTTTTCTTTTTTTGGGGGAAAATTGAGCATGATTACATCGTGTACGTAAATGATTTTGCTTCGTATAACTTGAAACTGATATCTTCGGTTTCATTGCGTTGCTAACACTAGATTTAACCTTCCTTTTTTTGTGATTAAAAATTTGCTCCAATATTCATACACTTTTCATGATGAGTATTGAGGAAGGTATTTCACAGTCAATATCTACAAATTACTCTGACATATCATAAATGACCAAGGGCGCTAATGTCGACGAAAATGAGCAGTCATTGATGCGTACTTCCTCAACGATTACAGCAATCCTTGGTACGATAATTGACATATATCTATGGTTAATAACTACTGCCCGTGGATGAAAATGGGCCAATCGCGACGATATCTCCCGCGTGGGCATTCTAGCCAAGGCGGAATGTATAGAGGTCCCCTAAGCAATTGTACTCGTGTGCGTGGTAGCATACCCGTAGTCTATGGTGGTACAAGTGCCGTCGGCGTTGGTGATAGAGAGCGGATTGCCTTGACGAGAAAATCACGTGGCCGCGGGAAATGACTCGTTATATAAACTAATGATTATCTCTCGGTATTACTCTTGCGCATTGCCAACTCGTCTAATCCGACGAGTCTGACATGGTTGTCTTGGCGGCCCTGTGATAGACGATAACGTACATTTCACATCCGTGTCCTGCGTGGCGTATTTATCACGATCGCGCAAGGATAACGCGCCGAGATAAACGGATAACGGCCCCGTTGAGAATCCACGTGCCAATCACGCTGCGATCAATGCAATGCGATTTGTCCCGCGATCTTCCCCAATTGGGAAAATTATGTAGGAGATGTGAATAATATTTTTAGTTATTCTTGATAATAAATCTCTAAATCTCGCAATAATATTTTTAGTTATTCTTGGCGCGATCAAGAATAACTGAAAATATTATTGTGAGGTCTCGAGAGATTTATTGCCTACGAGGTGCTCAGTTTCTATAGAAAACAGAATCCGGCTTACGACGTCGGGGGTAAACGCGCGTAAACCGATCGCGTATCTGGAGCAGCGAAATGCAATCGGCGAGTCTAGGTCGCGGTGCGGAGAAAATCAGTGTGGAGCGTTCATCGGTGTCGGTGGGTGCACGGTGGGTAGAGGTAAAGCCATGAAGAAAGTGGGTCAACGTCGAGCGGGCGAGTCTGAGAACCAAGTTCAGGGGCAAACTGCAGCACCATGCCCGGAGCCACGGATTCCTCTGGTGCCTTAGGTTAAGTTCTCTCTTTCTCTTTCTCTCTCCCTTTCTTTCTTTCTTTCTTTCCCTCGTGCACACGTACATACACGGGCGAAGAGCGCAAAGGGAGAAAGAGAGAGTACGGTAGGCGGTCTAACGGACTGGTCTCCGTTCTCCAGCATCCACTCTGGTCTGCCTAGTTTTATTTTTCCGACAGACTCAAGCTTGGTCATTCGTTCCGTCCCTCTCTTGCCCCCGCCTTGGACCCTCCCTCGCACGCGTGAGCGTGTTAGTATATTATACTCGTAGAAGAAAGAGAGAATGATCTCGTATACCTGCGCTTCCCCTTATTTTCTCTTTCTCCGCGTTAGCTGATCTTGGCCTAGGTCTTGCCGCCGCCGCCACCAACGTCGGCTTTGAAAGTGCTTTCTCTTGAGTAAACTGACGTTTCATGACATATTTTCGGTTCAACTTGGCCCAGTAACGACCGAGTTGGAAAGCGTAAGTGAAACCCTTCGCTCTCGAATAACCGTTTCTAGCCTCGACGATGGTGCGACGTGTCTACTTTAGACGACTGACGTTCTCCTTCAAGTCGGAGGCAGACGGTAACTCGGTCGAAGTCTCAAGCTATTTTTCTGAGACTTTTAGTAGGAAAACAAGCATCTTGTTGAGGCAATCTTACTTACGCTTTCCCTCTTACTTCACATAATATATAATTTAAAAAGCAATCAATTTTAGAAAAAAATTAATTAATTAAATTTTTCGAGAGATGGGACGCTTCATTAGCTTCGTTAGTTTCAACATAATCTTCTCTTAAAACATTTCGAAAATACATATATATCGAGATTTTACTCTTTAATTCACATGCAAACACTTGATGCGTTTCTTCAGGAAATTTATTCTTTCTTAAAAACCTGTGTAAATGACATCCGGTCCGAGATGCAAATAGTACGAATTATTGATCAAAATTACTGCGATGTCGCGCTACCGTGCACAATTACGTTTCCTCAATCTGTCAACGTAATAACAGCCGCGATATATCCGTATCGAGATTACTCATGACAGTTCTCGGCTCTCCTCCTCTCCGTTATTCGAATTCTCTTTCGCTCCTCTGTAGCAACGCGCGGCAAAAAAAGGAATGAGCGAGTAAAGTGACCTCGGCAAAATCGTCACGGAGGCCGTTCCTTCGGCGCGCGCGTTATTCTCGCTGTACATAACTATTAGTCGGAAGATATATTATATCGATTAACGATAAAGCGCGCCTATATCCACCTAACGCGAACCTCTACTCAGGCGTAGACAGGTAGGCCGATGGTGGGAAGGTGGTCGGCCTCAAGTAGGATATAGGTAGCCAGCGCGGATCACTCGTCCGTCTTCATGTACGCGTGCCTGTTTTACGTACAACACACATATATATGCGTATACGATGGTGCGTTCTCGCACTTCAATCCACTTATCGCGAGCCAGCTATATCGCGTGCTGTTACACACGCTGCAGCCTCCGTTCGAGCACGTGCTCTCGAACACGAATCTATACAAGACGCGCAGACACGCGCGAATGAATGGAGGCGCGAGTGATTCTCGTGATATTAGACGTCGCCGATGCAACCCTGAGGGATACGCAATCGGTCTGTCAGGGCGTGGTTTCCTATGCAGTTTTTGCCCGCTTAGAATGCACACCAGACGGCCTTCGCTGAGATCAGGATATCCCGCTCGTTTCTTCTCCCCCTTCCCTCCCCCCTTCCCACCCCTTCCGTCACTCTGGCGTGCACCCACTCTGTCTTTTGCGTTTACGCTGGACTCTCCGCGCCAGTTCTGTCACATTTCGAGTCTTTCTTACTTGCCTGTGACGTAAGCAAGATACTGGTACATCGTAATTTACCGCACGGATAACCGGTGTTTCGCATTAACATCGATCGAATACATTGTGAATGATAAAAGGCTAAAAATAAATATTCTGTTGCTACGATGCGTTACTCGGTTATTACAAGAATATATAAATATATACGGGATGTATATGATAAGCGGATTGCACTGACGTAATCTTGAATAGATACTAAACGCGATGCAAATGGCGTTTTTATTTACGATATGTGTGTGTGTGTGTGTGTATACCTTGTATAAAATTTAAATCTACGTTATATATTAATGAGCTTTTGAATTAATGGGATCATTTCTTATTCGATTGTTTCAGGAACCGACTAGTGACGACATCACTGCCATTGAGTAACTTTATCGTTTCTCGCTTCGATGATAAATCACGCGAAGACGATGAAGCCTCCTCCTCGAGAATGATAAGACCAGGGACCAGAAACTTTGCACTGCCATGGAAGTTCGCCACCTAGTCGCTTCTTCTCTTCCTTCGTCTCGCTCACGATCTCTCGTGGGTATACGTGACTCTTGAGAGCGAAATGCAGACACCCGGAAGAAATCGTTTTCGTCTCACGCACGATGCGGTAACGCTTCACACAGGATGCTTTTCCTTATTTTTTCCTTTGTTTTTCAAATTTTTACGTCGTGCATTGAGACGTTATCCAGTGGCCACGCGAAAACGCGAACACGATGGAGGAGAGCAAACGCTTCGGATTCGATTATCGTTGAAGGAACAGTCCCTTCATTCAACGTTACTTTGTCATTATTATCGTTGCTCTCGCTCTATTATTAGCCACTGCTTGTACTATCCACCACCGATCGAGACATTTACGCACACGAACATCACGCCGTTACCGTTATCGCTACATTATTACCGCTGTCACGACTAATACGATCATCGTTTTACAGTATCTCTTTTTTGTTACTTCGATAGTATCGATGATACTATCGAGGATCTCGCACGGATTGAAGAAACATTATAGACCTGATCATTTGGAAATACCCCGTTCCTACCTTTGGCGTAGCTCTTTAGTATTCCTGTTATATAAACTGCTGCGAGAATTATGCAGTTAAAGCGAATAAATTTAGACGAAACGTTAAATCATGTATTATCGAGATCAGTCTCGACCATACATTCAGTGTGGTTGTATTTTCAACTACTTATATCATACAAGAATGAAGAAAAAAGATTCAATGTAACAAAAATAGTTTCAGTAAATTTCAAAAAAATAAATAAATTTCAGAATTTAATTTTTAAAATACTTAATGTATTTGCGATTTATATAATTTAGGAATAATCGGTAACATTCATTATTTGAATCACGAGAATTTAATTATTCATTAGTTTATTCTCTTGATTGTGCTGGACAATTAATAATATACGTAATATTAATAATTAAGAAGCGTGAGAAATGAAACATTGCCATTTTCAATAAATCAAATGGATATCAGATATTAAATTTTTTGAATTATATACGTCAATTTTGTAATAGCATCGAACGAAATAGATATATACTTTCCATAATTTTATTTTTTTCTGCATATTCTGTATTAATAGAAGTTAAAATCTTTTGTCTTAAAGTCTTTCATGGACATTAATTGAACTTGAAAATGGCAATCCTTTTTTTCCAAGAGACCGAGAGAAATCTCGCAAGCAATTTCCGGAAACAGCTGTTTACACGGAACATAGACGACGATTAACACGAATGAATTAACATCCGATGAAACGCTTGTGCGACGCACGACGATGCGGTTCGGGAGTATGCGTTAAAATCCAGACGCCTCTCCGTGATATTATCAGGAAGCGGTCGCCGCACATGTATGTACATCGGTCGCGCATTGTTACACATAACTTCTTTCCATCGGCTGTGTTGTGTAAAGCGCGATCCGCGCGTTTCGAACCACGACGACCGCGTACTTTGCATTCCTCACATACATCGACTCGCTTGATGCGCGAGCTCATTGCAACTCGCTGTCGCACACGAGCACGTACGAATACACACACATACATACACACTTACACATCAAAACATACATATATATATATATATATACACACACACACACACATTATACACGGACCGAAACGTTCCGCTGCGAGTTGAAGCGCATGTTGTTCACCTATGTATATGTGTACGAGTTACCGTATTTTTCTTAATTACCACATGATCGAGTAGCACATAGGTTCGTTCTGTCTTTATTCCTTACTTTATAATTATTATTCTCTTTTATTATTATCCTTTAATTATTCTATTATTATTAATATTATTCTCTTGTTTTCCGTTGTTAAGTGTTTCGGGACTTTTTCTCTCGCAGCTCTTAATTATTACACCGAATTCCGCAACGGAGATAGCGAGCATAAAAGCGAAAATCACGAGCGCGAGAAAGCAGTCGGAGATACTTTCCGCCTTCTTTTAATGAGTAAAGAAGCGAACGCGCGCGTGCACGGGGAAGGATGGTGTTTCTTTTTTTTTTACACACACACACACACATTATACACGGACCGAAACGTTCCGCTGCGAGTTGAAGCGCATGTTGTTCACCTATGTATATGTGTACGAGTTACCGTATTTTTCTTAATTACCACATGATCGAGTAGCACATAGGTTCGTTCTGTCTTTATTCCTTACTTTATAATTATTATTCTCTTCTAATTATTATTATCATTTTTTACAAATTTAATTATTGTATTATTATTATTATTATTATATTATTATTATTATTATTATTATTAATCTAAGCGATCGGACACAAGCGGGACTGAAGGAGAAGCGAAGAAAGAGATATATAAGAGATATATATACACATATAATACAAATAAATATATATTTTTGTACCCTTTATTCCTCGAGAAATCGACGCTTCGATAATCAGGAGAAGCTCGCGCGTACGACATCGAGCTCATCTCTACATCATATCTCTCTCTCTCTCTCTCTCTCTTCGTCATGATTCTCATGACCTTTCTCTATTGGAACGCAACGATCTGTAGACCGATAAGAGTTCGTTACTTGAGGTCACGTTCGGAAAAGCGCGTCAATAGTTTTCTATTGTTAATCGTGAATCGTTGCGATTGTCGCCGTACCCGTCTGAACGTTACCCCGATTAATTGTAAGATCCAAAATGTTAGTCTCAACTTTCTAATTCAGAAAACTGTCTCTTAAATTAATTTTTCCTTCCGCTCCCGTGCGAGTCGTAAATAAATTGTGTAGCTGTTTGTTTTTCTTTTTTTTTTTTGTATAATAAAAATGGCAAGTGCAAAAAATAAAAAAAAATAAAAATAAAAAAATTTATGAAACTACTATTGAGCGATAGTTCTTTTTGTCCCGTTACCTTCTTTACTTTCGCTTCCTTTATATTATCCTTCAAGGATAACGTAATGTAAGTATTTTTCGCTATTCGTGAACGACTTTCTATATGATTGAGTCACTTTTAAATGCGATGGTTTTTCTGCCTTCATTCCTTTGTCCCGCTGTTCCTTTGAAATTTTTCCAAAGAAAGACAGAAAAAAAATTGATTTTTTTTATTTTTAATGTATTGCACCCAATAAAATGATCCTTTTCATCTTTACTCGATTTGTATAAGATAATATAACGTATACAATCGTACGAACAAGCATAGCTATGTCAGACTCCCTCTTTCCATGCGATAAGTATAGCAGAATCTTTTTCAAGATGCATCAGACCGTCTATCTATAGAAACCGAGATATTTCCATAGGTCAGAAGCATATTTACAGACTTTGATTTACTCGTAATCGTTAGTTACGGCTAGACAGAGAGAGGAAGAAAGAGACCGCGATTAGCCTTAACCTTTAATAGAAAATTATGAGTTCTAAGATGACGTCTCGACTGATGGCGTTCTCGCATTTTGCAATTCATTGCTTCATCGTTCCTTTTAATTACAACGGCGATTATTAAGATTCTCGTGTCGATGTTCAACCCTCTCGTCGGAGGCAATAGTTGCAAGAAGCGCTGTCGCTGCGAGCACCTCACCGGAGCTAATCGCAAGATATCGAGGGGATCGGCGGCGCATGGGGCACGTGGCACGCACATCTCTTTTGTTTTTGCAGACCTCCGGGCGACTCGGCACTAGGTTACTGGATTCTCTTCTCAGGTTGCCTGCTCTTCCCCTTCTGCCGTTGCCCCCACCATCACTATTCAACGCACAACCGCTGGCTCTCTTTC